>NC_064931.1:414803801-414966301 GCF_023897955.1 Schistocerca gregaria | reverse complement strand
GTGAAAATATAAGCTCCAGCGTCTCCCGGAGTTAACAGATTTCAGCCCTACCTATTGTTCCATCTTTAAGTAATTTGTTATTAAACTGATTGTTTCCTTGACAGGTACGTTTACATATAGGTTGACTGTGGCAAGACATGCAAATTTCGGTTTGAAGTTCAAAACAGATAAAGTCCATGTTCTAAAGACTGTAACTTCTACGAAACTTCATGTCTGATTTCGGTGAGTGAACCACGGTTCAGTTTTTGTCTTTGAAATCTAAGACAATAGCAGCAGAAATTACTAAATTTCAATTTGAAAAATGAACTTGGTACCAATATCTCCGTAATTAATACAGCTGTAGCAAGAGATCACGCGTCGTTTAGTGAAGACTTACTTAAAATTTATTTGTGTGATAACATTATTGATATCGTAACAGATCCGGAAATATTTCAGGGAACCGCTTACTTCAGTTACCTTCTATGTGTGAACTAGACTGCATCATTCCCGTGCCATTCTGATTTGCAACCTTCTAAATAAATTAATCGGTAGAAATATTAGGTCTGCGGCGAAAACTGTTGCTTCTGTGTTGGCACTGTGTGGTTCTAAAAATCTTTAAGAAATAGTTAATGGTATTAACTCTCAGAATAATGTCAGAACAGGTAGTTCTGACATTCAGATTTTAGGTAACCACGGAGAGAACCTCCATTTTTTAGGCAGTCATGATTATCTGTAACAGGTAAACGCTATGGAAACGAATAATTATTCTAACCACAAAGAAGATCGTTAACGTGGAAGCTACTGAAACTAAACAAGAAGCTACTTCTCTTTTCTCTTAAACTTTCTTCTTTAGAAGGACTTCAGTTTCAGAAGATGACGGCTCGCCTGTGTAGCTTCTTGCTTCATAGTGGAAGAGTAAATTTGCCTTCCATTATTTTTTCATTACTTAAATGTTAACCGACGTCTCTATCTACGTGGTGTTAAGGCATCTGTCTGTAAAAGCTGGAACTGTTTGGCGTGACATGCAACATTTAGTCTTGGTAACTACCATAATCCCTGAACCTGTATCATAATAAAAGTGACACAGAAGTAATAAACCACGCTCTTTTCCGCCAAAGTACTTCATAAAGATAACTAGACAACCTGTAATGCTCCTCGGTTTCCGCGAAAGAAACCTCCCGCGTGACTAGAGCAATATATTACCTACGCAGTTTCGCTACTTGACGTAATTGCGATATGCCGCTGAAGGAAACGTTTGTCACCGGATCGGTATGAACTTACTACAATGAGGTCACAAATTTCTCTAATAAAAGCCATCAGCTTCACTTATGCCAACGAAACAAGATAAACAAAGTTACACACTCTGCGCCAAATGTTTTAGCCCTACGACTATTAGATTGCACTCTGGGTCTTAGTCATGACCATTGAGCCACACAAAATACACTACGAACAGTCTGCACCTACCCCCAAAAAGGTCCTATCAACGTCGTAGGAATGTCAGAAAACAGAAATTCCATGATAGTCGTAAGGTTCATAATCACATACAAATACCTGTCCATAAAAGCAAAGCTTTTTACATCCAGTTTCACAAATCTCACTACATACGTTTCCTTGATCAGAACCTTCTCTGGCTACCGCTGCTTCATTAACACTCTAGCGTAACACACGCTACCGATAAATACCCGAACGCTTAGGGTGGAACAGTGTCTCCGGCAGACCACACTATTTTAGTTGCCCACACAAGCCACACGTAGCTTTGATTTCACATCCACCAGCGTCAATCCATAAGCTGCCATCCGCGCTGGCGGTGGAATAGAACGTAATTCTTCTGACTTCAAAAATATAATTCCATTGGTCCCTATAGATTTAGTTTCACGAAAATGAGAAACTGAAGGAAAAATATAACCCTTCTTTGTCCCCTAAGTCGCATAGACCTGTCTCGCCGTTCACGAGGATCCAAGGACGATCCTTTGAACTATCTCGTCCCACAAAATTACACAAAATTAGTTAATGATTTCTTTCAGCCAATTGGCACTTTGGCGTCTTCTCTGTACAGATGGTACACTACACCGTCAAAGGTGAGTGATACACTTAACTGTCTGAGCATGCCTCTAGGACCCAGTATGAAAGTCAGTTGTTTGCTTCCTGTTACTTCTGAACAGACGACTCCATTCTGGTACAGGACTACCAGACAAACGATATGATGGAGGACATAAAATTAGTGACGGTACTGGGGATGAGATCACTGAAGATGCAGTGACATGAAATAACAGTGCATTGAAACTCGTCCCAATTACCTCCATTCAATGCCCGTGAAATATCTCACTTGGCAGAGTATTTCACTTGGGAATCACTGATAGGTTCTAATAGGTCCTCTTAGCTTAACAAAATTGACATCCTCAATGAGAAGTGCGTAAGCACCTTACAAATTCAAATGAAATACTATTGCTTAAAATAGTAGTCATCCAACAGGACAAGAGAAACGAAGTGCAGACAAAGAAGCGTCGATTACTTATGTCAATAAGAACAAGACACAGTTTATATCGTGATTAACTTTCACACTCCACTAGGGTGGTTTCGGAACGACCCGAATCTCTAGTAGCTTGCAACCAGCCTCCAAACAGCTTGAGTCGTATTCCTGTCAAGCAATTCATTCAGTAATTCTGTTCTTGAAGGTCTTTTACGATCTGGCAGCGACGCACAGAATGCAAAGGCATGCAAGCGAGTTTTCTCCAGGCCACAAACATGTCTCAAGACGTGAGAAGCAGACCCAAGCAGCGGCGCGCAAGGCTAGGCTGCCGTTGGCAACTTGGGCCGCGCCATTCTGGCCCTAGTTGGGCAGCTCTCCGCTCTCCTGATCCAGCACAGCATGCATCTGGCCACCCACGTGATCGTACATCTAAAGCAGAACGCAGAGAAATGAGATGTGAAATGTGTGTGTGAAAATGAACTGGAATATTTTTCTCTCTCTCTCTCTCTCTCTCTCTCTCTCTCTCTCTCTCTCTCTCTCTCTTTCTCTCTCTTTCTCTCTCTCTCTCTCTCTCTCTCTCTCTCTCTCTCTGTGTGTGTGTGTGTGTGTGTGTGTGTGTGTGTGTGTGTGTGTGTGTGTGTGTGTGTGTGTGTGTGTGTGTGTGTGTGTTACCCGTTACTATCAATGAATATTGATTCGTGCTCATTAATATGATGTGGAAATAACTGACTGGTGCCTTCAGTGGAGGGGCAGCCCTGTAATTTTGAACTGACTGTATTTGTGTACAAAATAAATAAATAAATAAAAATACAGCGAAGACTTGTCTTTTCATCGCAAAAATGCTGCAAGATTTAGTATTACTCAAAACTTAACTGGACTAATGGACTCCGAAAACACAATGCAAAGCACTAGTGCTTTGACAAATATGATGCCATAAATTCTATGTATATGTGTATGTGTATGAACGTCCTTTTCACAAACACGATGCCCTAAAAACTATTGACATATGTAAGAATGTCTGTCTGGTGTTCCTAGACTGTCTAAAACATCTTAAATCCGTCACATCGACGTCTACTAAATAAAATTCCCTTTAATCAGCAACTTTCAGCAGATACTAAGACTAGGGCACCGGTTCGAATACGTAGTTTTAATCTGCCAAGAAGTTTCAGATACACTTTATTCGACTGGGGACCATATTCGTTTTCCGTACTCTGATATCAAGAACTTTTTATATTGAGTGACCAAAGAAATAAAATAATATTTTTGCAAGGAAAGTGTTGACCAGTAATCTGACAATAGGGTATAAATTTGCAACTCGGACTAAGAAATAAGACAGTACATCTGATAGGGATCAGTCGTTCTTTATAAAGTTAAAGTTTCGAGAGCACGCGTTCCTCCTAGAAGAGACAACCAATCTATTCCATAACGAAATTTCACTCTGCAGTGGAGTGTGCGCTGATATTAAGCTTCCTCGCAGGTTAACACTGTGTGCCGGACCGAGACTCAAACCGCGGAATTCAGAGTGGGATGTACAACAAACTTAACCGTTCGGACGGTGCGGGGAAAACTGGCGTTATGAGCTATGGCCGCAGTCGATCGACGCGAGTGACTTTAACAGCTCGTCGCGTGCAGCGCCTCTATTAGGCTTGTGATCATATTGGCTGGACCCTAGACGCCTGGAAAGCTGTTGTTTTTTGGTCGGACGAGCCCCGGTTTCAGTTGGTAAATGCTGATGGTAGGGTTTGAGTGTGGCGCAGACCCCACGAAGCCATGGACCCAAGTTGTCCACAAGGCACTGCGCAAGCGTGTTGCCTCCGTAATGGTGTGGGCTGTGTTTACATTTAATGGACTGTATCCTCGGTTATGTTCAGCTACTTGGAGACAATGTGTAGCCATTTATGGACTTAATGTTGCGAAACAACGATGGAATTTTTATGGATGATAATGCGCCATGTCAATGAGCCACAATTGTTCGTGATTGGTGTGAAAAACATTCTGGACTATTGGAGCGAATGATTTGGCCACCCCGATCATCCGACGTGAATCCCATCGTATATTTGTGGGACATAATCGAGAAGTCAGTCCGTGCACAAAACGTAGCACAGGCAACACTTCAACAAGTATGGGAGGCTATAGATGCAACATGGCTCGGTATTTCTGCACAGGTCTTCCAACGGCTTTGAGTTTTCATGCCATGTAGAGTTGTTGCACTACGGTGAGCAAACGGTGGTCCAGCACGGTATCATGAGGCATCCATGACTTGAGTCACCTCCGTGAATTAAGTAGTTTAACTTAAATGGTGTTTCCCGTTCCTTAGATGTGGCGGTAGAACTTAGTGTCTTCAGCGTATTGCATCGGTGAACTTGTCTGTTGCCGTGTAGAGATCTATAGTTTCTTTCAGTCCATATGAAATTTATAGTAATGGTACCATAAATTTTTCTGAGTTTTTCACTCTTCGTTCCAAAGTTTATTAATTTTTAAATGACTTGCTAGAGATGTAGTTTGAGGTATTACAATTCTTCACGAAAAAGAACTGTTTCGTTACCTCGAAGTCCCGCATTACAGGATATCACTCCTATTGTTGTAATTTCATATTACTTTGCACGTTTGCTTGAGTATTATGGGTCATTCTAAATAGGATTTACTGTCTAGTCCAGACGCTAGTAAGAAAACAAAATACAATTTGTCCCATATTTTGTTTTTAGTTGGATCTTCTATATTTTATGTAAATATTCCATCAAATGATTATTCTCATGATTGGAGGACCGAGCGAGGTGGCGCAGTGATTAGTACACCGAACTCGCATTCGGGAGGAAGACGGTTCAAACCCGCGTCCGGACATCATAATTTAGGTTTTTTCCGTGATTTCCCTAAATGGCTTCGGGTAAATGCCGGGATGGTTCCTTTGAAACGGCACAGCTGACTTTCTTCTCCATCCTTCGCTAATCCAATGGGAGCGATGATTTCGCTGTTTTATCAACTCCACTCCGCTCAAATCAACCAAGGTATTTGGAGGCCTGTCCTTGATGTAATATCTTGTAACTTTCCTATGGCGTATTTGGTTTCTTCACTAGCCGTAGCGAAGGCAGACAGATCGTCACTTTCTCTGTCCCTAAGTCTCAGGGCCTACTCAGATTTCTTTCCACGATTCTCTGATGACTTTGTCACTTTGTCTAACACTACACTAAACAAAAGTGGAGAGGTCACCTTCTTGTCGAGCACCTGTACTTACTTCAAAAGGCTCAGATATTTCGCGAAGGTAGTTGAGATGTCTCTAGAGTCTGGCAGACTAGTTCTCTAGTCTTCCTGTTCTGAGCTGTTCTAAAGCATCCAGAATAGTTTGTCAAGTAATAAACCTTCTCAAGGTTCACAAAGGTGACAGGTTTCTGGGTACGTCGATATATTCTTAATACTGTCTTTAGACACCGAATCCGCTCGACACTGTCTACTTCTCCTGCACCCTGCTTGATAATCACCAGTCAAGTGTTCTGTTCGCTGTTTAGTACTGTTGTTTAATGTGGCCTGTTACTCTTTTCCTTAGCTGCTTGTCGTGATCGTGTGGGGTATCTATGAGCACTGACAGATTACGAGAACCTTTGATGCGTGCTTCACAAAGCAGAAGCTGAACGGAGGCAGTAATTGTTTCTCGAAGCGCCACATGTTAACGCTTCTTAACTGGCACGCGCGAACGCAGTGACGAAACCTGCTGTACTTTGCGGGCTGGTTTACGTCATAACATTATCTGGTCTTGAGAATGCTGCTCCAGTTTCGAGGAATGCACTCGAAGAACTATTTTATAGCACAGAAACATTGAACTTTCGATAGTTCTCTGAGTCAAGACGATATTCAGTCCAGAATGTTCCGTGCGGTAGGAATATTTTTATGTCAGTTTTTGCCTAGCTCATAGTCACTTATTTTAAACTACTGTAGAAGATAACATAACGTCTCCTAGATGTGCATCGCACTGTGGATTTTTCTTTCTTTGTCGTAGGACCATCAGAGGCAGAGCTAGTATCTTAAGACACTACATTTATACTGCGCAGAAGGGGTTTAGAGAGACGAAAACGAGGTGTTATCCGTATAATGTACATAAGGAAACATTAAAGTTACAAATATTCTGAAGTGAAACTATTGAACCTAATACAGAGATATCGACAGGGAGCTTTAGAAGTTACATCTGAAAACCTGAGGTTTATCGGTCACATTTTTTTCTATTCTGTTGTAGCTTATGGTTAAAGAACGTACAGAATACGTACATTTGTACATTGATGAAGGAAATAGTATAAACATGTAATATTTTCTCCTCTTACTAGTATTTACTGCTATGATTTATTCTGAACGAGTCAGTTTTATTGAACACCAATCAGATTCGTTGGAGAGTGGTGGTGTTGAAGAGATGTGGGCGAGAGGTTACTGTCTGTGTACTGTGGTTAAGATGGTAGCCCTAGGATTCCTAAACGCACGAGCAGTTACTTACAGGAAATTCGCTGCCCGACACTGATAGCCGTTGTCTAAGCTAACGACATGCTTTGGAATCTGCATCTTCGTACCTGCTCCGCACACCACACCACTGCACTGTGCATTGCAGATACTTCGTAACTGTATTGTTGACTTATTGCCGTATTACATTCACACATGAAATGACAAAAAATGGCTGTAGATATTCCTCTTTACATGCCCTAATCTCTCCTTATTTTTCATGGTCCTTGTGCGGCACAGGCGATGCAGACAACAGATTCGTTTCGCAACCTCGGATACAAAGTCTCTAAATGCACCCAAGACGATTTCGTAAGATCGTCGCTGTTTTTTAAAAGTTTCTTCATTTAAGTTCCATAAGAATCTGAAAAATCCCATATGTGCTGTAATAGTCCATTAATAAATAGCAAGGTGGCGTAGTGGTTAAGGCAATGAACTATTCGGGGTGCGTGCACTTCAGATCCCCATCCAGGTTTCTATTATCCATTGGTTGACTAACTCTCTTAAAAGGAGCATCGGGGTGGTTCTTTAGAAAAGGACACGCCCGATTCCCCTCTTCTTCACCACGCTTGTCCAATCTGATTATTCTCAGTCTTTGATGGCCAAGTCGTAAAAGGGACCGTAAACTCTTATCTCCACACCTTGCTTCGAACTGTTACGATCATCGCTGCGTGTCTGCATTCGTTAGCTTTTCACTGCAGTGTCTATACGCAGCTAATATCGTGAAAAAACAAACTTATGACTTCATAATTGCAATAGAAACCGTAAGGCAGTGCAGCACAAAGAGGCGGACTCTGTTATCCTGAACTGATCAGAACTGAAAGTTGCTTAACTGAGAAGTGGAAAATGAGACGAACTGTGCCAAATGGCAAGGGACAAAGACTGATTGTTTACACGGCAATCAAAAGAAATACTTCCGTTCTTTCTATCTGGTGACGAATTTTGCGGGAGATATTCGTATGCTGGCAGCGGTGAAACTCTGATACGACCATAACTAAATGCACGTAAATGCTGAGAAAAACGTAAAATTGTCAAATTTTGATTGGGAAATAGGTAAAATTAGTGCAACATTAATATTGAAGATTTTAAACATGGCTGCGTGGTCAGCGATCGTTTACAAAGTAAAATTAAGCCAACAACAGCCCTCGGTCGCAAAAAATAGGTTTTGGACCTAGATTTCGGCACTTCACCAGAAGTAAAACACTCAAACTGAATGTCACGTACAATATAAATATCAAACGATAATGCTTTAGTCACAAAATTTTTGAAATAAAATACGTAGAAGGCAAGCCACTATAGACTGCTCACACATATCGAGCTACAGGTATTCTGATGCTTATTTTTTGCGACCGAGGGCTGTTATTGCTTTAATTTAAATATTGAAGAAATGATACGTCGATGCATGAAGAGCTGACGAGTGAAGAAGCTGCTTCAGCTTGCACAAGGCTGAGCTGCGGACTAAGATGCTTTCCGCATGGGAAGAAATGTCTCAGCTAATGACTAATTTGTTTATCCACAATATTCATCCATAGCCATTTCTGTTCTTCATGCAACACACAAACATCTGACGAACCTGTTAGCTGTCCTGTGTAAACGAGAAATTCCGTAATCTCTGCTTGAAAAGAGACTCATTCTTAGACTGAAGTGGGTTTATTGATACTTGCAGTGTATTGCGGTTTATCATTAATCTCTTTGCTGCTCGTGAAATCGGTTGATTACCGAATCTAATTAAAATTTGTTTTTGCTGCTAATAAGTCTTGGCTTTATTCCTTCACGAGTCTTCTCTTGTTTCAGTTACTGATGGGTGGCTGGTGGAATAGGTACAGCTTCCGATGCCAACCTGTCGACTACTCGAACGATCCCGTCGCTCTCAGGGTGAGTATATAACACACTAAATGTCAGAAATTCTGTATGTCTCAGGGCTCAGGGTGCTGCGAAGGAAAGGGTTCTCTCTCTCTCTCTCTCTCTCTCTCTCTCTCTCTCTCTCTCTCTCTCTCTCTCTCTCTCTCTCTCTCTCTCTCTCCCTATACTTCAAGAATAGTAGTAGTCTCAAATACAGCTTAAAGACAAAAGGGATGTATAATTGAGCCCAATAAACGTTCACTTTCTCAAGATACTCATAAGGATTGTTGACAATTCGTGCTGATTTTTGTATAAAGATTAAATTTGAACTGTAAATGTAGTCCAAAAGACATCACTTAATTAGTAGTGCACCAGGGCATAGTGTTACGCTGCCTGCGACTTTCCCTACACACTATAATTGATTTGATTTTAGCAGGGAAGTTAAAAGCTCTGGTCTAACTTGCCATTGCTCGCACCGAAACCAAGTTTGTGTGGTATCGCCCCTGTATGTCTAGTAAAGCCAACCAATGCCCTTAAATAGTGCAAGGAGTCCCTTAGCCAGTTCTTCGTTAGACATAATTTCTTCAGGTCTAGTTGTCCCGAAAATTCGGTCTCCCTTGTTCTCCAATGCAGTGCCTTCTAAGATAAGGTGTGATGGAGTTTCTTCACACTCATCACAGATCAAACATTTAGGGTCTTCTTCCGTTATACCCACTGTATGTAAGGGTCTTTTGAAACTCCCATGGTCAGTCATCAGTCCCACCATGAGTTTAATATCTTTCCTGTTCAAGTTCAGGATTACAGAGCTTCTTTTAAAACACGGCTTTGGCACCATTGCCTTCCCATGCTTTTCTTTATAGATCTTGATCCAGTATTCTACTTGCTGTCTTCTGACCCAGTTCCGTAGTTATAGATTTGTCATAGCCTTGGTGATTTTCAGGACAGTTCCGGTCCAATGAAGGGAGTCTTTGCTCCCATCCTGGCCCATCTGTCGGCTTCTTCATTGCCACCGATCCCCGAGTGGCCAGCGATCCGCACTAGGTTTACCCAATTGCTTCCCCCTAGCTCCACCAGAACCCTGTGACATTCTGCAACTATCTTAGATCTTGTTGCATGTGCTGCCAATGATTTCAGGGCTGCCTGGTTGTCTGAAGAGATGTAGATACTACGGACCTTGTAGCACCTACGCACGTTCTCCACACACGCCCTGTTTTAACTTCCCTGTTAAAATCAAATCAATTATAGCGCGTAGGGAAAGTCACAGGCACTGATTGCAGTGATTTCGGATTAGAATGCTGAGGCCAGTTTTCCTACAGAGATGATGCCCTTCTGTCTTGGCCGAACCCTGTACACCTTGGCCCCAGCACCTAGGTCTGATTTCGATCCATTAGTGAACCAGACAATATCCCTCAAATAGTGTCGAAGTGTTTTTTTTTCACACTGTTCCCTGCTTCAAAGTATTTTATTGTGAGGCTTGTTGAAGCAGTTTGGAGTTATTATATAGTCGACCGCCAACTCCCCAACCATTCCTATATTTACCTCGCTCACTCTTTTAGTGTGTGATTCTGGATATCGCAATGAGATCCAGTTTTCACCCGTTTTGAGTCTGTATGCATCAGCTGCTGCCTCCATCTTGACCCAAAGGTGTAGTGGAGGCATGTCCAGCATTGTTTCCATCCCAGCAGTTGGTGTGTTGCTAATTCTACCTTTTATGGCTAAGCAGGCCACTCTCAGCACCTTAGAAAACTCCTTAGCTGCAACATGTTGTTTTGCCTTCTTCCACCACACTACGGCCCTGTAAGAGATTATAGGTCTAACCACTGTGGTGTATATCCAGTGGCTACCTCTGCGGTTTAGGCCCCTGTTTTTGCCACAGACTCTTCTGGTAGTCAGTAGAGTACCTTTCGCTTTTGAGCAGATGCTCTTTATATAAGGGGTCCATGTTAGTTTCCCATCTAAGGTTACCCTTAGATATTTCACTATCCCCTTCACAGGTAGAGTTTCATCAAAAAGCTTTAAATTCCAACTTCTGTCGCATATGTTCCTTCGTGAATGGTGCCACAGCAGTTTTCTTAGGGTTAACACTTGGATCCTGTTTCTTGCACAATCTTACACAATGTCCAGTACACCTTGTGCCATATTACTGACTGTGTCAGTAAATTTGCCAAGTATTACTATAACAAGATCATCTGTGTGTTCTTGGCAAAAGCATTGTCTAGAATTTAGTTTCTTAATAAGTTCGTTCACCACTAGATTCCACAATAAAGGGGGCAAAACTCATTGTGGACAACCTCTAGTGGTGTTAATTATCATATTTTCATTCATCATTGTGGCCTCTACCTTCTTCCACTAAGCATGGCCCTAGTCCACCTACATATCGCGGTCCCTAGGTCATTCAACTCTGCTGCCATAACTATGGAATCGGAGGTTGTTACTAAAAGCCGCGTTTGTGTCCAGGAAGATACAGAGGGCTCTTTCCTGAAAGTGAAATGCTTTCTCCACCTTCCCAACGAGTTGGTGGGAGCAGTCTCAAAAGATTTACCTGGTTGATATGCATGTTGGTTTGCATGTAGAGGAGCCCTGGTTAGCCTCCTCCCCAAAACATGTACATTACCCAGTTTTTCCAGTGTTTTAAGAATGGAGGAGGACAGAAAGATTGGTCTCTTATCCTTGGTCTTGGTATGATCAGTTCTCCCTGGCTTTGGAATGAAGACAATCTTCACTGCCCTCCATGCATTGGGAATGATTCCTACTGCTAGGCTAGCCGTGAATAGCCTGCATAGGACTCTGAGCTGCTCTCCTACGTATTGCAGGAGAGCTGGAAAGATTCCATCTGGGCCAGGTGACTTGAACGGTTGGAATTTTCCCACCGCTCACTGGATTTTAGTGAAGTCGACACACTCCTTGGCCGATTCCCAGTCCTCTCTTCAAATTCCTGAGAACCATCGTCTCTCAGGGATCGCATTCTGGTCTGTGTTACCCGCTGGAGAATCTTGAGGAAAGTGAGTTTTGAGGAGCAATTCCAGTGTCTCATGAGCTGTCTTTGTATATCCCCCATCCTCCTTCCTCAACGTACCTCCTGGATTAGTTGGTAGTGAGGATTTTGTGAAGTCTGGCTGGAGCAAGCATGCCCTCCACTTCCATACAAAATGCCTTCCAGGATGCCTCCTTGGCTTGTCTAATTGCAAGGCTGTAGTTGACAAGGGTCTCACGATATTTTGCCCATTGCCCTTGTCTCGCAACGTTAAACAGTCTTAGTATCTGTCTTCGTGTTTCCAAGTTGTTGTTCCACTAAGGCACACTCCTATTTGTTCACTTCTTGGTGATTGAGCAGTTGTTGTGGTATGAGGTTATGAGGTCACTATGGCAGAGGTTAAAGCCTCTGCTGCTTCCTCAAACTCTACTGGATCCCAGTCTGTTTTCTTGGGATTCCCATAGGCCGTGGTCCTTATGATTCCCGTTTCAACCTTGAATTTAATTATTTAATGTACATATGGTCTGATGAAGATGGCTCTAACGCCACATGCTTTTTTTAATAGCTGCCCATCATCAAGAAACCAAAGGTGATGTTAATAACTTCTTCCCTTCTGCTGTTCCTTACTGTAGGTTCATAACCCCTATTCAGGACCTCCAAGTTGTTAGATATGAGAAATTCAAGAAGGTACTCGCCTCTACTGCTGGTGTCCTTGCTGCCCCACCCCAGGTTGTGGGCATTGGCATCACATCCAATCAATAGTTAGTCGCATTGCTGATGACAAACTTCCATCACTCTCTTCACCTCCAGAGGAGGAGGAGAGCTGTCTTAAGGAAGGTATGCTGAGGCCAAAAAATTGTGATACCTTCCTCACGCTGCTGCATCCTGATGGTTTTCAGGTCCCTGGAACAGAAATCCATCATTGGCATGAAATGAATTCAATTTTTAGATTTCTATCATAAATCAACTTATCTCCAGTACCACCAAGGCCCAATACACCCCATTTATGTAAGTAGGGTTCTTGTATCAGGGCCACATCCATTTCCTGTCTCCCCAGGCGACAGCTCAGGGCAGCAGTGGCCCCTTTACTTTGCTGCATATTGATCTGCAGCACGTAAAGTCTCCATCTTGCTGCCATCATTGCTTTTTAGGTCTTTGATTACCCTGATAGCGACCTGTGAGAACCCTAAAAACAATTTCAGATCTTGCTCTCGCATCGCCTTCAAGGACTTCTCTCCGACCTCCACAACAAGGGTTCGTCTATCCGGTACAACCGTTTGGTTGATTACTCTCAAATCTTCTGTCGAGACTTTTGGGTTCTGATATCTCCTAATGGACTAGCCTGTTCTAAACGTTACAGCAAAAAGTCAGTTATGAAAAAGCAAATATTATGGGAAGGTTTGAATGAATTCACTATTACAGCAAGAATGTTTGCGCACCATCCTGTGACTATAATCCTAGTCGAAATAATTACGCTGTAAACACGAAGTAACGGGCCTCAAAAGTGTTAAATTACGAAGAGTATTCGCAAAGTAAGGTCACATTAGACTCTAAGAGGAAACCACTGTGAAAATCCGATGGAACTTTGCACAGACGTCTTGGACAGTGTCTCTAGTGTGCCTGTCGATCTCTTCGTCGCTCTTCTCAGCTCAGAGCGCAAAGTGATCATGTAGAAATGCCGCAAACAACGATGTCTCCCGCCAGGTATGTGGATCTGGTGAGAGTTTTCGCCTGAAGCTGTGCAGCCCACAAAACATACATGTCGTGTTTCATTCTTGAAGCCAATTTTCAGCCGCATTCTGCAGGGGCAATGAAGACGCTCCTGCAGCGTTTTCGACGCGAAGTGTTTGATCACCCACACTAAAACCCTCAATTGGCTCCCTCCGTTGTTCAGGTGTACCGCTGGCTACGAAGACAACATTATGGCACAAACAACGGAAGTCAGACCAGAGTAGAGAATTGACGGAAAGCACGGGCGGCTGCTTTCTGTGACGAAGGTACTGGAAAGCTAGTACAACGCCACGACAAATGTCTTAAGTAGGAGCGGTGACTATTGAAGGTGTGGCTAACTGTTTCGAATAAATTTTATTTTCACTGTAGTTTTCATTTCGCGACTGATCGGACGTTGCTTTCCGAACAGCCCTCGTACTTTGAGGATTATTTAGTACCTTCGTCCATAGGTTCCAGCTAAGCTTAATACTCCAACTTCCGTGTGTGCAGGCGTATATGTCGGTTTTAACAAGCGAGTTTTGTGGAAATCTTGAGAAACAGCTAGTTAAGAAGCAAGACAGGAAATTCGGTCAGTGCCTCTTCAGGAACATTAGAGATGGACAAGGGTTCAAATCTCCGTCCGGTATCCACAATTAGGTTTTCTCGGTATTCCTGAAATCATTTATAGGGCAAATGCATCGATGGTTCCTTTGATAAAAAAGTGGTCGATTTCTTTCCGCAGTCAGAGCTTGTGCTTCAATCTTTAATGAGTTCGTCGACGGGATGTTAAACTCCCCTGTGACCGAGCGGTTCTAGCGCTTCAGTCCGGAACCGCGCTGCTGCTGCGGTCGCAGTTTCGAATCCTGCCCCGAGCATCGATGTGCGTGATGTCCTTAGTTTAGTTAGGTTTAAGTAGCTCTAGGGGACTGATGAACTGAGAAGTTAGGTCCCGTAGGGCTCAGAGCCATTAGAGATGAAACACGCTAAGATGGGTAATGACTTCGGCCTTGGATTTTGAAGAAACCATCTTAGTATTTGCCTAACGTAATTTACAGAAAGAACTGCAAAAGTTGTTCAGAACGTCTGAACGAGAATTAGAAACCGGGCGACGCCGAATACGAATCTAAAGCACTCCACGCCGCAGTTAGGTGGATGAAATATGTGTTAGTCAAACACCCCGCAGGCATAATCTAGACTATTTCAAATTCCGTTTGGAACCTGCAACACAAACACACACATATGCTGCGCCTTAGTAAAATGCTCATTTTCTGTTGTCTAAACTGGGGTTCATCACCTTGAAATGGATTAATACATGCAAAGTGAACGAGTACTTCGAATAACTTTCGGATGCGGTAGTATGGATCAAAACAAGGAAAAAGTGTCTAGTAAATATGGGTTCTAAGTTCTGCATTTAGAGTTACTAGGCAAGTGCTCATAAGAGATGACTCACAGTAGCGAAGATGGAAAAGTACTCATAGCTCTTAGGCTCGTTATAGACTTCAGCGGATGGTCCGCGCTCCGCCGTCAGAGCGAGGTTGGCAGTCAGGTATTTTTTATGGACATTTCACAGTTGGCCAGACTGTCTGCACACGTTGGAGCCGTCCGCGCAGCCTCTACGCGCCCAGCAGTGTCCGTGGCAGTTAAATGCACAATAATAAGTTACTGCGTGCACAGTCCTGCGGATATCACGCGCAGACGAAACAGAAAACATTTCGGCTAAAATATTTCATTAGTATGGTAATAAGATGAATCAGCAGAGATTCCAGCGACTAGCTCGTCACAAGAAAGGACATACATACGAAAATAAACATTGTATTTCTCTTCGTCAATACGCTTTATTGGATACAGTGTAACGAACGATCTTTTCGTACACCTTTATTCCAAAATAGGATCAACTCAAAATCTTCCTTGGTGCATGGAATTTCTCTTCCTGTATACCAGATAAGCTGAAATCACTTAACTGCAGCGAGCTCGTCTCTATTTGCGATGAAATGTCACAATTACAGAGAATAGAACTCCGCCCCCGCCCGACTGTGAAAACCATAGATACGAATCCGCCGCCGCGTACGAACGCGGAGCGCTGATCACTAGCTTAAGCGTGTAACGGACCTTACGATATGCCCTTTAGAGCCCATGTTTACTGAGCATTTTTTCTTGATTCTATCCATATAACTACTTCTGAAAGCTTCTCGTTGGAGTTTTGATTCACTCTTTACATGGACGAAAAACGATTTTTGTAGTTTAGAAATAAGGCGGACTAACATCAAAAAGGATTTTATTAAATTTATCGTTGGCCATGGAATCCCAGTCACTAGTATTCAGTAGTTTGCTGAGAATTCTTTCATGAACTGAAAGCAAGCTGTTAACGGGAATAAATGGCATTGTAGGTTGGGTGTTAAAACGTTAATACACTGCTCTTTTTAAGAAGAAACAAATATTTAACAACTTCAAATGGTTCAAATGGCTCTGAGCACTGTGGGACTTAAATTCTGAGGTCATCAGTCCCCTAGAACTTAGAACTACTTAAACCTAACTAACGTAAGGACATCACACACATCGATGCCCGAGGCAGGATTAGAACCTGAGACCGTAGCGGTCACGCGGTTCCAGACTCAAGCGTCTAAAACCGCACGGCCACATCGGCCGGCTTAACAACTTCAATAGAATGGTCTCCATATGCCAGAATCAAACAGCTTGACCTGTCCGTTACAGCTAAAAATGTTATTTTTAAGAAATGTAACGTTAATTTATAGTTTAGTGTACACAATAAATACAACAATGCTGAATAAGTTTAAATATTTTTTCCTGCAGATGGCTCGCGCTTGCTGGTGGTACTACTTCTCGAAGTACACGGAGTTTATTGACACGGTAAGAAAAAGTTACAAAAGGCACTAGCCGTTTAAAATATGTTAAGAACTTAGTAGTAATAAAATATTTCCATTGATTTGCACCACCACCTCCGCCCTCTCTCATACAGCAGTATATTTTCAAACAGTAAAATTTACTGGAGACCTTAAAAAAAATTGTAACCTGCTACCCCTAAGTTTCTCTGGTTTCCTTGTTAAAATATCACAACTTAACTCTTAACTGTTTATTATGTGTGATGGGAAAGCAAAGTAAATACATTGTTGAGCAAATTCAGCACAAAAGTTGTGATACAGAATAAAGCAGAGTCCTGTTGAATTTCTAGTTTCCATATTACTGCTCCCCACGTGTCACTACTTTAGAGCCCACCGAGATAAGTTGAGACTGATTAGAGCGCGCAAAGAGGCTTCTAAGCAGCCACTCTTCCCACGCCCCATGCGCGAGTGGAATGGGAAGAAACCAGAACGACCTACATAGGGAAGCATTTCAGTAGTTAATAAGGTATTTCCGTACCCTGAAGAATTTGGACTGCTGCACACCAGTGGATAAGTGTCTCGAATTAAACTGCTCCCGAATATATGACAGTCACGTTTTTGCTCGCCCCATAGTGTAGTGTACTCTTTTGATGCGTAATATGCAAGTGTTTGGTGATCACCTCTGGACGAGTTCGGCCAAGGTTTGCGGCAGACTAATCGTAATGTATACATGCGCTCCTTAACTATAACGATTCGCGAGTGGAACAGAGGGGGAAAATATGACTTTGACACGAATTGTGCCCTCTGCCACTCGCCTCTTGGTGGCTGGCGGAGTGTACAGGGTGTTACAAAAAGGTACGGCCAAACTTTCACGAAACATTCCTCACACACAAAGAAAGAAAATATGTTATGTGGACATGTCCGGAAACGCTTACTTTCCATGTTAGAGATCGTTTTATTACTTCTCTTCAAACCACATTAATCATGGAATGGAAACACACAGCAACAGAACGTACCAGCGTGATTTCAAACACTTTGTTACAGGAAATGTTCAAAGTGGCCTCCTTTAGCGAGGATATATGCATCCACCCTCCCTTGCATGAAATCTCTGATGCGCTGATGCAGCCCTGGAGAATGGCGTAGTGTATCACAGCCGTCCACAATACGAGCACGAAGAGTCTCTACATTTGGTACCAGGGTTGCGTAGACAAGAGCTTTCAAATGCCCCCATAAATGAAAGTCAAGAGGGTTGAGGTCAGGAGAGCGTGGAGGCCATGAAATTGGTCCGCCTCTACCAATCCATCGAATCTGTTGTTGAGAAGCGTACGAACACTTCGACAGAAATGTGCAGGAGCTCCTTCGCGCATGAACCACATGTTGTGTCGTACTAGTAAAGGCACATGTTCTAGCAGCACAGGTGCTCCATTGAGCGTAGGTGGACGAAACTAAAGTGAGCTCTAACATGGAAATTAAGCTTTTCCGGACACATGTCCACATAACATCTTTTCTTTATTTGTGTGTGAGGAATGTTTCCTGGAAGTTTGGCCGTACCTTTTTGTAACACCCTGTATATGTAGATGTAGATAATTTTTTAATAAATAATCAGCTTTCATAGATTAATGCTACCCCTCCCTCCCAGTAAAATTACGAATATATGCACTGTCGTAAGACTGGTTTCTAATTTTGGCTTCAACACAGGCGTGTTGCTGGGGCATTTAGTCTGTTACAGTGGCAGTTATCGTGAAGGCCAGTGTTAAGTTGATCTGATGGGCCACACCAATTGCCGAACGTAAATTCCTCTAAAATATGGATCACATGAAGCGTTTAGGAGGGAATTGAATACTGAATGCTGTAAGACTGCAATTCAGCGTGTGTTGTCTTAGGCTGCAGTTCCAGAAGTACTTAACAATATGCCTGCCTTACGCGAGTTCTCTGCGACGGCAAGCGGCCAGTTTTTCCGGGTTGTAATTTCCAGACCGCCTCTGGGAAGGAAGCGAGCCACCATTCCGGTTTTCTACCCGTTCTGGGTCAACTACCACACGCACTGCCTTGGCGGCAGAGATGATGGCTGAGTTCTACAATCCTGTCCACAGAGACTTCAAAACGTATACCAACGCTGATTGTTCTGTTAGGGTAGCGTTAACTGACTGCTCTTCAGTTTCAAGCTAAGTCGTATTATTCACAAATCAATATATATATTTAATATTCTTTGCGTGAGTGAAAATAGGTCACCTGGACGATATGATACATTTATGAAGTGCCTATTCGCAGCTACTTATAGAAGCAATTTAATATACAGTCACGGCGTTCAGCAATATCCATAATAGATAGTTCTAATCTTACAGGTAAATTTTCACTTCCTATTAAGTGTCAGCAGTTATGGATAATTACAGCTGAGTAGACAGCATTATCTGGCAGAGCGCAACCTCTACTCGTGTGCGAGGAGCTAAAACCACACGTATCATTAGTGATTAAACACTGCCACTGTCTGTGACTCCCTGCACCAACACTAATCCCATGGGTGTACATTTCAACGGCTCCAGGAGTTAAATTACTAGAAACCCGTTCTTGTTCTGTAACACCTGCTTATCGCCATCTCGTAACACGTAGCATCAGTAGCAGTATTGAATTACGTGTTGAGCGATGCTAGAGCTTCAGAAAACACGTATGTTGGTCTATTGTTGGTTTAACTTCCGGTCTCTGGCAAAATTCCAACAGCCATCTAAGGATACGAGGGGTCAGCTGTGGCATTCAGAACAGTCATACTACTTCTGGGACAGATGTAAACAAAAATTTTAATGCTGCTCAATATAATTTTACACACACTTCCAAACCAACGGCCCCTATTATATCGGGCCCTTGTTTGCCATATAAACTGCGATGACTTGACACTATTCAAATCTGGCTGTTGTAGACACAAGACGACGTATTACTTCAGACGTGTCAACAAATATTAGATACTCCCAGCCATCTGAATAAAAGCATTGTAATATCGGAAGGGACATTGTCGTCCCAATGTTTTGGGTAGCATTAACTTTAAAACGCTGTACGGGTTGTACTTGTTACAGTAATGAAGAAAGTGGTAAATAACCGACATTAGCGCATATAGCTCTTCGGTAGTTAGTTCTGTAAATATAGCAACAGGATCCATCCATAAAGCTGATGAAACCATAATTCAGAGCTTACAAATGTTTTCACAGTAATACATCGTCCTCTGTCACCATTTTATTTTCTGAAAAATGGATTTTACTGGTAAAAATACCTCTAACTTAGAAACTTCAGCCACGGACACCCCGCGATGAAATGCGTGTAACACAAGGCTTCACAATTATAACCAAATTTACATCTACGTACAACATTGAATAAGTCGCATTATAGGTAAGTAATTAGTCTGTTGGTTTGAGGGCGTCTTGTACGCCCTGACGTCTAATTTCCTTTACTGCAACGTCTGTAAATGTTGTACTTCCCTAATACAGTTGATACTGTAGTAAATCCACTACACTGTGGAATTTTCAAAAAAGTTGATTGTGTGGGCCCACATAGTCAGTGCATCTACCATTACAGTGACAAATCTGCCAGGGGTATGTAAAACTACTGCATCTAATACGGCGGCACCAACACAAGTCAACGAAACACACGAATGTACTGCGGGTCCATAGAGTCCTCTGAGTATGACATTTCAGCAATCGGAACGTCGTCATAGCCGGGTGCGCTGACTATCTGACCTAGGGCTGCACTCTAACTTATGATCACGTCTAAGTTATGAAGGGGGCAGGTGGAACTTGATGGTTGTTGTCTACAATACGGACGCTATTGCTACGAAATTATCGACCTAGATTTATGTACTTCTGGAGAACATAGTATCAACGGAAACATTATGACGAACTTCATAAACACATTCATAGTGGATCTCCTGTGGAGCTGGCAAATGAAAAGATAAGATTACAGTGGTGAAAGGAGCGCAATATATCTCCACTAGCAATCAATGCAGACACGTAATGTGATTCAGGCAGTCATTTCTTCTGCTCCCTACCAAACGCAGTTTGCCCATGAACACGTTCCGAGCTCTCTTCAATCTATGAAGCATGGTAGAATTTCTTTGGTGGTGGTGGTGGTGGTGGTGGTGGTGGTGGTGGTGGTCATATAGTGATTTTCATAGCGATTTGTGGTTAAACAAAATAAAGGTGACTTAGGGTCTACCAAACTGTTTTAGGCCTCCCTGTCGATTAAACAGCTCTGGACATTGCAATGCTGTGTATACGCCAGCAGGTTGGGTGTATCAGAACATAAGATGGATCGGCTCGACAGAATAGCTGAAAGGAACTGCGTGTTTGGAGGTGATCATGACCACACCGTGAATGAAATTGCCCAATCTGTTGGTGTATCAAAGCGTCTCTACTAGAAATGGCCCACCACATGCAGCCATGTTACTGTGTTCGAGCAGGATCCTAACCGACGGGGACCGGAGACGAGTCTCATGCCTTGCCAATGACAGTGGGTATCAAACCCGAAAAGGTTCCCTTAATTACTAACTGCAGGTCCATCTCAAGCAGTTTCCGAGTGAACATCGCGAAGAGAGCTGCATGTGTTGGACATTTGGAGTCAGATGCACAATGCCATTTCTAACAGTGGCACATACAGCTGTAAGTATTCAATGCACCAAATACGGAAACTAGGGAGTAGCTACCTAGGTATGGCGGTTATCGCTGACATAAACCGGTTTTCGGTTATCAGTTTTTCAACGTCAGTTTAACATTACTGTTAAAACCGCTCAAAACAACCGGCTTCTGAAAAAAGATTTTAGGTTTCCTATTACCATTATTTCCTAAATTAAATGTAGAAATCGAACAGAAACTGAAAAATTTTGTCTGTTTCAAAATAGTCAAAATACTAAATTAAAAGGCATATAAAAAGAGAACTTCTCTGTCCATCGTTCGCCGGTTTTCTCGGAAACTGATAAGTGGCTGAATTCTCCAAAAATCGCCAGTCTCCTACTGATTCTCATTTTTTGAAACTTTGCTCAAAACTAACGTCGTAATAGAGGATTATACCACTACTTGGGCATTAGGAATAGTCAGCGTTAAAAGGCGAAAACGGAGTCTGAAGAGGTCTATTTTTAGAATTAGGCAGATAAAAGGCTGAAAGCAGATAAAAGCATATTACGTATTACTTAGACCCAGGCAACATACCAGCCACTTTGTTTTTATTGTAAACACTTAGTGACTTGTTCAGTTATGTTTTCTCCTTACATGATGTCGCAAGTTTGTTATGGCTCCTCCAGTTCTTAATCTATCAAGGGAAATTCAGCATTGTACTTCAATGGCACTGCTTTTCGTAAATTACTTCCAGACTAGGATTGGTACCATTCTGTAATAAAACTGTCAGACGACGACAGTGTGAAACTACCATATAGACGACATAGGGTCAAGTCTCCCACACTGCATGTACAAGCATACCATCCTATAGGCCATGTCACATGGTAATAAGTAAACTCTCTCAACAATGTTGTACCAATTCTCGTACCTTGTTTGTTGCTCGTTTCTGTCGGCATTGTTATTAAAATAATACTGATCGATTTTCCCCATTTTCGATAGTGACGCCATGTTTCAAAGCAATGGAAATTTCACGATTAAGATTACTTCTTTTTAAAAAAGTTTATTTTAAAAACCAAAAGTTTCAGTATTGCTACTATGACTAATTGATATTTCGGTTTCCCCCCTCTTAGTAGTAAAAATAAAAAACACCTTTCATAACACAGGCCAAACAAATACCGAAAAATACCGGTTATTAAGATCTAAAATGTGTGTCGGATTTAGTCGGTCGGTTTTTCCCATCCCTATAGCTGATTAGAGGAGTCTCGTTTGATAAGAATCGCAATTTTCTATCTTTCTTCATATGATACAAAGGATCAGTGTTGGGCCACACCTGTTCTTTCATTATATATACTCATGGAAATTGAAATAAGAACACCGTGAATTCATTGTCCCAGGAAGGGGAAACTTTATTGACACATTCCTGTGGTCAGATACATCACATGATCACACTGACAGAACCACAGGCAAATAGACACTGGCAACAGAGCATGCACAATGTCGGCACTAGTACAGTGTATATCCACCTTTCGCGGCAATGCAGGCTGCTATTCTCCCATGGAGACGATCGTAGAGATGCTGGATGTAGTCCTGTGGAACGGCTTGCCATGCCATTTTCACCTGGCGCCTCAGTTGGACCAGCGTTCGTGCTGGACGTGCAGACCACGTGAGACGACGCTTCATCCAGTCCCAAACATGCTCAATGGAGGACAGATCCGGAGATCTTGCTGGCCAGGGTAGTTGACTTACACCTTCTAGAGCACGTTGGGTGGCACGGGATACATGCGGACGTGCAATGTCCTGTTGGAACAGCAAGTTCCCTTGCCGGTCTAGGAATGGTAGAACGATGGGTTCGATGACGGTTTGGATGTACCGTGCACTATTCAGTGTCCCCTCTACGATCACCAGAGGTGTACGGCCAGTGTAGGAGATGGCTCCCCACACCATGATGCCAGGTGTTGGCCCTGTGTGCCTCGGTCGTATGCAGTCCTGATTGTGGCGCTCACCTGCACGGCGCTAAACACGCATACGACCATCATTGGCACCAAGGCAGAAGCGACTCTCATCGCTGAAGACGACACGTCTCCATTCGTCCCTCCATTCACGCCTGTCGCGACACCACTGGGGGCGGGCTGCACGATGTTGGGGCGTGAGCGGAAGACGGCCTAACGGTGTGCGGGACCGTAGCCCAGCTTCATGGAGACGGTTGCGAATGGTCCTCGCCGATACCCCAGGAGCAACAGTGTCCCTAATTTGCTGGGAAGTGGCAGTGCAGTCCCCTACGGCACTGCGTAGGATCCTACGGTCTTGGCGTGCATCCGTGCGTCGCTGCGGTCCGGTCCCAGGTAGACGGGCACGTGCACCTTCCGTCGGCCACTGGTGACAACATCGATGTACTGTGGAGACCTCACGCCCCACGTGTTGAGCAAATCGGCGGTACGTCGACCCGGCCTCCCGCATGCCCACTATACGCCCTCGCTCAAAGTCCGTCAACTGCACATACGGTTCACGTCCACGCAGTCGCGGCATGCTACCAGTGTTAAAGACTGCGATGGAGCTCCGTATGCCACGGCAAACTGGCTGACACTGACGGCGGCGGTGCACAAATGCTGCGCAGCTAGCGCCATTCGACGGCCAACACTGCGGTTCCTGGTGTGTCCGCTGTGCCGTGCGTGTGATCATTGCTTGTACAGCCCTCTCGCAGTGTCCGGAGCAAGTATGGTGGGTCTGACACACCGGTGTCAATGTGTTCTTTTTTCCATTTCCAGGAGTGTAAATGATATGCCATCTAGTATTACAGGTAACTCTAAAATATATGTTTGCTGATGACACTAGCTTGGTAGTAAAGGATGTTGTGTGCAACATTGGCTAGGTTTCAAATAACTTCATGGCCTGTAGAGAATAAACTAACACTAAATTATAATAAGACTCACTTTTTACCGCTTCTAAAACAATTCAACAAAAGCCGACGTTTTAGTTTCGCAGAGTGGGCATATGATTAGTGAAACTGAACAGTTCAAATTTCTAGATGTTCATATGGATAGCAAACTGTCGTGGAAAGCCTACGTTCAGGATCTTGTTCAAAGACTTCATACTGCCATTTTTATTATTAGAACGGTATCTGAAGTAAGTAATCGTTAGACACGAAAATTAGTCTACTTTGCTTATTTTCATTCGCTTATGCCGTATGGTATTATATTTTGGTGAAACTCTTCCAATTCTAAAAGGATATTTTTGGCTCAGAGACGGGAGTTTCGGACAATAAGTGGTATAAGTTCACGATCTTCTTGTCGACCCTGTTCACGAGTCTGGGTATTTCGACAATGGTCTCGCATTCTATATTCCTTACTGTCATTTCTGGTTAACAATATTAGCTTATTCCCAAGAATAAGCTGCTTTCATTCAGTTCATACTTGGCAGAAATCAAACCTGCATTTGGATCGGACGTCCTTAACTCATGTGCAGTGTAGTATACTACTGCATCCATTTTCTATAAGCTACCACAAGAATTCAAAAATCTTAGCAGTAATGCACGCACTTTCAAATCGAAACTGAAAAGTTTCCTCATGGGTCACACCTTCTATTCTGTCGAAGACTTCATTAAAAATTTGATTCATGTTGTATTGTTGACTGCGTTTACTTAAACTAGTAGCTTGCCTTTTTCGGTTTCATAAACATTTTATTTTTATCTGTTATTACTTTTATGTTGTAATTCCATATACTGATACGTTCCATGACCTTGGAAATTTACTCCTCAATTTGGCACTACGGAACTTTACGTGTAAATAAATAAATAAATAAATAATATAAATGAGAATATAAACTCATTGAGGCTAGATGCTGTTATACGGTACTAGTGCGTTGTCTCCTGGAGGAGACTAATTTTTATTTCGGTGTATTTATTTGACGGACAGTACCAATATATTTTATCTAGCCCCTGTATGAGATGTATGCCCACAACCCCTTAAGAACTGCATTGTCTCGCTATTAAGTTTCAATCATATTATGTCCAAGTGATTCTCTAATTTTGGCACAGGAATATGCAAAACCTGAGAGAACGGAAACCATTACAGTATACAGGTTGTCGTTCATAAGCGTAGTCAGGCGTATTTCCTTTGGTGTTTCGGTAGATACTTCCCATTCCCTTCTTGCATTGTGTCGCTAGAGTCAGCCCAAATAAATATTAATCATTACGTACCCAGTGTCGACAGAAAGCGTCGGTTTGTTACTCGTTACAAACAAAATGACTTTAAAGTGGAATTTTAGGTGCCCATTCCATAGTGTACCCAAATTAGTCTAGTCCATATTCGTTTTATCGATATTTATTAATACGGACAGTAAAACACAATAACTAGAACTCCAGCAGCGATCGCCCAGGCCCGCGCTGACTGCTACGACTACGCAGCAGCCCTGCTCAGTCGCTGCTGGTGTACTTATTTTACTGTCCTTGTTAATATCGATAAAAAGAATATCGGAGACTACTTTCCGTCGACGCATGAGCGACTCGATGAGCAGTATTTGTTTAGGCTGACACTATCTACGCATTGTAGAAACTAAACTGCAAATATCTGCCGAAACGTGAGAGAAAATGCGCCTGACGATTCTTAATAAGGACACCCCGTGTATGTAACATAATTAATAGTATATGGTGACTAAATGTGAACTCCTCTTGCTGTTACAGCTGTTCTTCATCTTGCGGAAGAAGAACGAGCAGATCACGAACCTGCACGTGATACACCACGGCGTGATGCCGATGAGCGTGTGGTTCGGAGTCAAGTTCACGCCAGGTGAGTTGGCGCGGCCTTCGGCGGCGGTTACGCAAGCGGCGCGGCGCGGCGCGTCAGCTAGCAGCGCGTGCTCTTACGACAGGCTCGCCTTAAGGCTCCCGCACAACCTCTTTCCTGGTGGCCTTTGCACTCCAACACGTGTCCGCCGGAAGAGCTACAGTAAGCCCTAAAAGAAACTGATTTAAACACAAATTCGATACCATGCGCACAACTGCTAAGGAAACCGCTTCAAAAGGGTAGTGCTGGTTGACCGGTGACTTCATTGAGGATGTGTAATGGCACAAAATATTCACCCGTACCCACACTGGGCACTGTGTGAACACAGACAGACTCTGAGAAGTGCAACAGAGCAACTGCTGTAACACGTACCAGACAGTCCTTAACTGTGTCTTCTGTATCTACCCGTGGGTGGAGCTGGTCCATACTAACATAGACTACGAAAACTACACTGGCTTCTACTCACATGTGAAGTTTAAACTGGTGTGAAGATTGTAATTGCCCATTAATCAACAAATAAGGTAGTCATTAAACTGAAAGTCTTTTCTCATTTGTTAAGCTCACCGTGTTAATGGTGGAAGTGATGATCAGACAGTAAATTATACATTGTCGAATCACATTAACGCGACTATCTGTCAAAAGCTACAAAAACCAACTTTTCCTGCGCGGACCGCCGTGAGACGTCCAGGAAGAGTATCAGTGAGGTTCTGAAACGTACCGACAGGGATGGGGAGCCATACCGGCTTCAGTGCAGTGGCCAGCTGAGCGAAGTTTCTCGGTTGAGGATCCATGGCGCGAACATGCCGATAGAGATGGTCACACAGATTGTCTATTGGGTTTAAACCCATGGGGGAGGGGAGGGGGAGAGGGGCGGGGGGGGGGGGAGGGAGGCGGTGGCCGCGGCGTTTGATGGTCAGGAAAGTACCGTTAAACTCATCGTGGTGCTCTTCGATAATTGCACGTACACAGTGAGCTGTCACATGTGCATTATCGTGCTGGTAGATGCCATCGTGCCGAGAAAAAACAAACTGTATGTAGCGGTGGATATGGTCCCCAAAGACAGATGCATTCCAGTTTGCTCCATTGTGCCTTCCAGAATGACGAAACCATTCAGTCATTCAAGGAATGCCTCGAAAATATTCCATAGACCATAACGCTCCCTCTTCCTTGCCTGGAACATTTTACACTACCGGCCATAAAAATTGCTACACCAAGAAGAAATGCAGATTATACTAGAACTGACATGTGATTACATTTTCACACAGTTTGGGTGCATAGATCCTGAGAAATCATTACCCAGAACAACCACCTCTGGCCGTAATAACCGCCTTGATAGGCCTGGGTATTGAGTCAAACAGAGCTTGGATGGCGTGTACAGGTACAGCTGCCCATGCAGCTTCAACACGATACCACAGTTCATCAAGAATAGTGGTTGACGTATTGGGCCGAGCCAGTTGCTCGGCCACCATTGACCAGACGTTTTCAATTGGTGAAAGATCTGGAGAATGTGCTGGCCAGGGCAGCAGTCGAACATTTTCTGTATCCAGAAAGGCCCATACAGGACCTGCAACATGCGATCGTGGATTATCCTGCTGAAATGTAGGGTTTCGCAGGGATCGAATGAAGAGTAGAGCCACGGGTCGTAAAACATCTGAAATGTAACGTCCTCTATTCAAAGTGCCGTCAATGTAAACAAGAGGTGACAGAGATGTGTAACCAATGGCATCGCATACCATCACGCCGGGTGATACTCCAGTATGGTGATGACGAATACACGCTTCCAATGTGCATTCACCGCGATGTCGCTAAACACGGATACGACCATCATGATGCTGTAAACAGAACCTGGATTCACCCGAAAAAATGACATTTTGCCATTCGTGCACCCAGTTTCGACGTTGAGTACACCATCTTAGGCGCTTCTGTCTGTGATGCAGAATCAAGGGTAACCGCAGCCATGGTCTCCGAGCTGATAGTCCATGCTGCTGCAAATATCGTCGAACTGTTCGTGCAGATGGTTGTTGTCTTGCAAACGTCCCCATCTGTTGACTCAGGGATCGAGACGTGGCTGCACGATCCTTTACAGCCATGCGGATAAGATGCCTGTCATCTCGACTGCTACTGATACGAGGTCGTTTGGGTGCAGCACGGTGTTCCGTATTACCCTCCTGAACCCACCAATTCCATATTCCGCTAACCGTCATCGTATCTCGACCAACGCGAGCAGCATTGTCGCGATACGATAAACCGCAATAGCTATAGGCTACAATCCGACCTTTATCAAAGTCGGAAACGTGATGGTACGCATTTCTCCTCCTTACACGAGGCATCACAACGACGTTTCACCAGGCAACACCGGTCAACTGCTGTTTGTGTATGAGAAATCGGCTGGAAACTTTCCTCATGTGAGCACGATGTAGGTGTCGCCACCGGCGCCAACCTTGTGTGAATGCTCTGAGAAGCTAATCATTTGCATATCACAGCATCTTCTTCCTGTCGGTGAAATTTGGCATCTATAGTACGTCATCTTCGTGGTGTAGCAATTTTAATGGCCAGTAGTGTACTTCAAGACTTTTCACGACTTACACGCCGATGTGGCGTAAAACGTGATTCATATGAAAAAGTCACCTGTCGCCAGTGGACATCCAGTTGCGGGACTAGTGTGTAAATTTCAGCTTTCGTCGCCGATGAACAGTTATTTGGGTGCCTGCTGTAGAGGCTCACGCACATCAAACGGTCGTTAAGGAGACACTGCTGGTAGTCCCTGCGTTCATCTGGGCGATCAGTTTCTCAACAGTTGCAAGTCTATTCGCCCGCACAAATCTTCACAGCCCTCGTCCACCCCTGTCTTCTGTGGCTCGTGGTGCATCGCAGTTCCGTCAGCGCCGGTCTTGGATAACTGGATAACGCTGTTTTGCCTTTCACGGTATGCTTCAACTACGACGGCACACAAACACTTAACAAATTTAGTCGTTTCGGAAATGCTTCCACCCTTGGCCCGAAAGCCAGTGGCGATGCTCCTTTCGACGTAAGATAAATCGCTCCGTTCCGCGTTTCTGTCTCCGCGTCACTGCGACGAGCTTAATGTACCCTCCACTGCTAGCGCCGCCACTTTCCATCTGTAAATGGTTATTGCACGTTGACGCCACACATAGGTGGTGGTCATATTGTGACTGGACCGTTTTGGTTGAATTACGCTTTAACATGCAATCTGACTCTAGATCGATTTTAGTGCACCAACGAATCATACAGCAAGAGGTAATGTTAAGTTCAAATACTGGAAACAATCCTACCATCAATCCACGATCGCACCAGACAGTTGCCGAAGTGCTCGACGAAACAAACTAGCAATAAGTAAAGTTGCACATGACCATATTTAAAAATTAACCAGGTGATTAAACACCAGCACTGAACGAATTTTCTCCACAAGTCAAACGAAATGTAAACGATATTCCATCTACACCTTCGTATTAACATTTATTCGAAGTTACTATACCGAGCGAGGTGGCGCAGCACACCAGACTCACGTACGGGAGGACTAAGATTCAGCTCTCCGTCCGGCCACCCCGATTTAGGTTTTCCGTGATTTCCCTGAATCCCTCCAGGTAAATTCCAGGGAAGGGCACGGCCAATTGCCTTCCCCGTCCTTCAATTAATCGGAGCTCGTGATCCGTCCCTGACCACTACGTTCACGGGACGTTGAACCATTATTCTACCATTCCCTCGAACTTAATATCATAGTGCTGACAGAAAACAACCGTGAGTGTTTGTATTGTTACTTCTAAATTTAAGAGAAGCAGACGCGTCTCTCCAACGCAGGTACAGAGTTCTTTAGTAGCCAATAACCTGATCGCCGAAACCTGCTGTAGCCTCGTAGAAGAGAATCTGGTTTACTCCGACAATTTCACGAAAATGTAAATATAAGCAATTAATTGGAAGGGGTATTTAGATAAATCCTTGAGACTGCGATCTCGCTTTCAAAGAAAAATCTTGTTTACTCTAGTAACTTCACGAAAGTATCAATATAAGTAATTAGGAGGCTACTAGGCTACTGAGTTAAACCTTTGAGTATACTTCCTGCGCCATGCTGTAAAATCAAAACCATCATGTCGCTAACGTCTACAGCCTATCAACACGGAAATTGTTCTACGAAAACACATTTAGATAGTTCTCGGTACAAAATAATTGCCCTGACACTGAGCAATGTACATTAAAGTATCGAATCAGGTATTTAAGTAGTATTTCTGAGAGTCGTTCCCACGATGGTGACAGTGCGAAAATGTCGGACATTTCACGATACAAACGCCTACGGACTTACATCTGTATCAAAATACCGCGCCAGTCTGGCGAAATCGGGATGAATGGCAATCGTACGTAGAAACCTTTCCATTCTGTATCTGCAACTCAACAGTATAAAGCTCAGTTTCGAGGCGCGATAATTAATGGAATATGTTCCACATATACTGAGGGTCTAGACTTTCCCTTCTGTTTCTTTTAATTCGTATTTCTCAGTATAGACGTGGCAGCATGCTTCTACGAAACAACCCGCTTCTCTTGCATTACTGAAAGTACCTGCGGCGTGAATTTTAATAGCTTTGCGGTGGGGCGGACGTAAATCCCGGGACGAAACATGACCACAACCAAAAGCACATGCACGTCTCTCTGACGATGTAAGGTAAATTGACGTGGCTTCGTTAGTCTCGCAGCCTATTTCGGCAACATAATTTCAAAGTTCATCTGCCTTTCTTGCACTTAATGAGTAGTTTCTGTTCGCTGATTTGCAAGTATTTATCTTACTTCTCTTCCGAAAGTCTTGCGTGAATAAAAATTTCAAAATATTGATAGACTATTTTGTCTTATCTTAAGCTCCCATATCGCGAAAGTACTAGCGGTATAGCAAAGATTATTAATTTCCAATTCAGTCTTCGTGAAGGCGTAAAAAATGAGAAAAGGAAGACAGACAATCGCCAATATCATTTCGTATTGTTCAAATGTGTGTGAAATCTTATGGGACTTAACTGCTAAGGTCATCAGTCCCTAAGCTTACACACAACTTAAATTATCCTAAGGACACACACACACACACACACACACACACACACACACACACACACACACACACACACACACACACACACACACACACACGACCGAGGGAGGACTCGAACCTCCGCCGGGATCAGCAGCACAGTCCATGACTGCAGCGCCTCTAGAGCTCTCGGCTAATCCCCCGCGGCCCATTTGGTATTACGTCAGTGTGCTATATCAGAAATTTCTCAAAGACGGCAGCAGTTTTATCACTTACAATTACTCATTTTATTTCACAGAAGAGGATACCTTGATTATACGCGAAAATGTGAACAGTTTACTTATATACGCTTATCTCTGAAGGCGATGGGAGTACTTTGGGGAAATTACATTAAATTGTAGGCTGCGCTACAATCCAGCAGCGGTCAGACGGCTCAAGACAGATGATGTTACTAATTAACGCACGGGTGTTTCACGCACGAGCTATGCTCCTCAGACCGAGCAGGCAACAGATTCAAATGGTTCAAATGGCTCTGAGCACTATGGGACTCAACATCTGAGATCATCAGTCCCCTAGAACTTAGAACTACTTAAACCTAACCAACCTAAGGACATCATACACATCCATGCCCGAGGCAGGATTCGAACCTGCGACCGTTGCGGTCGTGCGGTTCCAAACTGAAGCGCCTAGAACCGCTCGGCCACACCGGCCGGCACAACAGATTCAATCCCCACCCGACCATGTTGATTGTCATAATTTCCCTAAATGACAAAAAGTGAAAATGACTTGTTCCTTCTATTAGACCATTACCAATTCTCCACCTATACTTCTCAACTCTGCTAATGCGCGCTCTCTCTCTCTCTCGCTCACGCTCACGCACAAGAGTATCATTTAAACGAAGCAGTCAGTCTCGTGTTGTTCATGAAATACTGAATGTGACACTGTTTGTAACCGGCACAACGTAAACTCGTTATTAAACACACTGGTTATTGTTTCAGGAGGCCACAGTTCCTTCTTCGGTCTGCTGAATACATTCGTACACGTCGTTATGTATACATACTACATGCTGGCGGCCATGGGGCCACAGATGCGTCCATACTTGTGGTGGAAGAAATACCTCACAGCCTTCCAGATGGTAAGTAATCACCGCGTAAACTAGATAGCATTCAGGATTGAAAAGCGAGCGCAACACACACTCACTATCTTCATGAAATGTCCAGTTTTTGTCCTTAACACTACGCCATGTCCAATATACTTGTGAAAGTGATCTGTGGATGAATAACAGCTGCTGCTGCTATTATTACTATTACTTTGTCGTGTTTGTTACTAGTTTGTAGTTATTGTTCACGCTTCTGGAAATTAAAGGTAGCACAATCCGAAATGAGCCGATAACTTCTCACTACTAGAAACCAGTCAGGCCCTGGTAATAAGATAATACAAGCGAAAGCAACCAGTTAGACGACAAGTTAAAGTGAAAGACGGAGAAAAATGATATAAATGAGGGCCACTTTCTTGCCTGAGACCGTGTAGTCAGTATTAAATTCGGTATAATAACCGACTTGGTGTCCTTGGTCTATCAGCACAAGGTGGGAAGGTAGTTTGCCTCGTAATCGATAGCCCCAACACGTGTTGTCCACAGCTGAATGTGACGTAGCTACGCAGTCCTGCTGACGCGGAGGCAGGCGGCTGTGTGTAGGATGCGGCGCACGGTAGCGCCTCGTGCGGTTGTCTCGGAACTCGGGCCAGCAGACGGAAAGGGTGAGCTCATCAACTGATTCAGACACGAATCCTCCAGAGCACGGGAGCCGCATCCTCCCACTGATCTTTCCTGCAAGTAGCGGCTGCAGTGTGAACTCACAATGTAGGAAACACTCTTACAACCGCACGCCCAAGGAATCAGTATTCACCACACTCACTCTACTCTTGTGGCAGTAATACTCAAAATACATTCTGAAGTCCTTCTAAGGAGATATAAATCGTGTGTTACAACGCGGTCCAAATCTGGATGTTGGTCTGCGAGGCGTGTTCACATAGTTAAGATTGTAGGCCATCGCTCTTAAAAGGGAAAGGCTGCCGCTTGGGTAGTTTCGATGTCGGTCAGAGTCACACTTCACCGAAGAGTGGAAATTTCGTTCTCGAACGTTTCTTAAGTTTTACAAACCTAAAAAACATGTCAACAATACGAAATAATGAAGTTTCGTATAAACTTCATTTGTCACATCTAATGTTCTCTTCATTTCGAGACAATTTGTTTTGAAGAATCGGATTGCGTGCTCCAAAACTTGACCATGTCACCCCTTATCTTGATGAAAATAGATAAGTTCTGTTTAGTAGGGAAAGCGAAAACTGTATTCATGTCTACAACTGGTCTTTGGTGGAAATTTTCTGGCAGATTAAAACAGTATGCCATACTGGGATTTGAAACCGAGACATTCGTTTTCGTGGGCGAGCGTTCATAGGACTGAAATATCCAGGGATGGCTCACGTCCCATTCTCAGAGCTTTACTTCAGCCAGTGCCTCGTCTCCTAGATGCCAAACTTCACAGTTCTTCTGCATAGATTACACTGATAAAACCCCGGAAATTTCAAATCGGGGCACACTACGGAGCGGAGTGAAAATTTATACTGGAATTTAGTAATTTAAACTTGTCAGAACAAGCTTTGAAGTTGTACACATGTATTTACCTTTCTAAATTGTAGGAATGCGGTATGATGATAGCAGATACTCACTTTTTTCCGAGGGAATTCCACAGTTGTAACCTAGAATTAAATGAGGCTCTTAATAAATGATTCAAATTCCTGTGCAGACGGTTCCTTACAGTGGAAACGTGAACCATTCGATGTACTCTAGTTTGAAGGTTTGGGTAGTAGCAATAGCACCTGATTACTGCCCTCGTCATTTACCGAATAAAAAAGGTGGAATAGAGTCTGTCAGACTCCGGTATGCAATGGACGCATAGCTGAGGTTGACACTGACTCTCCAATACCGGAAGCCCATGTGATGGACATAAAAGAAGGCTGTTTTAGACCACTTTAATGTTGTTTGTAGTCTCATACCTAGTTACCTCTTCTTTGAAGTCTCGCAGCTGTTTCTGCTTTCAAGTCATACTTCAGTACTTAAGAAAAGAATAGGCTTAAGTCTTTTTTTTTATTTTAAAATTAGAAACCTCTCCTTTCCCTGCTGTGCCTCGAATAATTTCCGTCGTTTATGGATGAGAGGGTGAACGATTTCACATTCGCCGTTGGAGGTCACAAAAGTTTCGTTACGTAATAGTATAGTAGTACCAACCTCACTGGGTCATTTTCATAGATATGTAGTAACATTGAGTGTTTTGGACTCAAAGCTTTTGCTGTTCATTTTTCGTACTGGCCAGAACTACGTATGTCCTTCCCACCATACGAAAATAAAAAAGAGATTCCAACGGTTGTCTGTTGGCTGGTTTTTAAAGACACTCGTTGCAGCCATCGACTCGTGAATCTCTCTCTTCTTCAGAACATGATCCGTTGTAAGTTCAGGTTGCTTCGTGTTGTTCAAAATACGGATTGCGGTGATGGAACCAAAGCACTTACACTATAAGATCAAAAGTATCAGGGCACCTGCATGAAAAAGACTTAAAAGTTCCTGACGCTCACTATCGGTGATCCTGTAATTCAGTATGGTGTTGGCCCACGCTTAGCCTTGATGACAGCTTCAACTCTCGCAGGCATACCGTTCAATCAGGTGCTGGAAGGTTTCTTGGGGAATGGCAGCCCATTCTTCACGGAGTTCTCCACTGAGGAGAGATATCGATCTAGGTCGGTGAGGCCTGGCACGAAGTCGGCGTTCCAAAACATCGCACAGGTGTAGACAGGATTCAGGTCAGGACTCTGTGCAGACCAGTCCATTACAGGGATGTTACTGTCGTGTAACCACTCCACCACAGGCCGTGCATTATGAACAGATGCTCGAACGCGTTGAAAGATGCAATCGCCATTCCCGGATTGCTTTTCAACAGTGGGAAGCAAGGAGGTGCTCAAAACATCAATGTAGGCCTGTGCTGTGATAGTGCCACACGAAACAGCAAGGGCTGCAAGTCCCTCCACGAAAGACACGACCACATCATAACAAAAACAACACCACCACCACCACCACCACCACCACCACCACCACCACCACCGAAACTTACTGTTGGCACTACACATGCAGGCAGATAGCGTTCACCGGGCGTTCGCCATACCCACAAGCTGCCATCGGATCGCCATATTGTGTACGGTGATTCGTCACTCCACACAACGTTTTTCCACAGTTCAATCGTCTAATGTTTAAGCTCCTTACACCAAGAGAGGCGTCGTTTGGCATTTACCGGTGTTCCTCACCTCCCGCGTAACTGGCATAGTACTTGCAGTGGATCCTAATGCAGTTTGGAATACCTGTGTGATGGTTTGGATAGATGTCTGCCTATCACACATTACGACCCTCTTCAACTGTAAGGTCTCTTCAGTCAACAGACGAGGTCGGCCTGTACGCTTTGCCGCTGTATGTGTCCCTTCACGTTTCCACTTCAATATCACATCGGAAACAGTGGATCTATCGATGTTTAGGAGTGTAGCCGTCACGCGTACAGCCGTATGACACAACTGACACCCAATCACCTGACCACTTTCGAAGTCCGTGAGTTCCGCGGAGCGCTCCATTCTGTTCTCTCACGATGTGTAATGACTACTGAGGTCGCTTATATGATGTACGTGGCAGCACAATGCACCTTATATGAACAACGTATGTTTTTAGGTGTGTCCGGATACTTTTGATCTCAGTGTACATCGGTTCGACAGGCGTTAATGTTTTTGGTGAAGATCTTTTTTACTGCAATAAAATTTGCATATAAACAGTGAACTTCGTAGTCTGGATCAGGCCACGTGCACTCTTCAAGGCCATTTCAATTAAGTTCAACGTTTCAGCTTCATGCTTGGGAATTAAGACATGCTAGTGTGCGGGGTGCTGCTTTTGCCGGAGTAATATCAGTGAAATTTCTTGTCTTCCTCGTAGAACTCTGCCTTCATGTGGTACCGACAACGACACGTAATCGAATCTCTAGTTTGCTCTTAGGAAACATTCCTAATTGAATGGACCGAATTTACTAAATGAAACGAACATCTATACTTGCGGCAACATTTATATAAATCTTACCGTTGGTTCTGATCGCCGTTTAAAGCCTCAGTAATTCTCTGACTGCGAAATACGAACTTTGCTGAACAAAATGAAACCCTATATGATTAGTAGTATTTCCGTATGTTGAGATTTTTAAGAAGCAATCCTTTATTAGAGTTAACAGTGTTTCATTTTCGTCGTTTATAGCCCCCAGTGGTCAACGAACTTTCTTGTATTGGTACAGTGTGTAGTAATTCATAGTATCCTGATCTCTCTCTCTCTCTCTCTCTCTCTCTCTCTCTCTCTCTCTCTCTCTGTGTGTGTGTGTGTGTGTGTGTGTGTGTGTGTGTGTGTGTGTGTGTGTGTGTGTGTGTGTGTGCAGAGTTATTCATTTCGCAACAATCCTAGAACTGTGTGTGTGTGTGTGTGTGTGTGTGTGTGTGTGTGTGTGTGTGCAGAGTTATTCATTTCTCAACAATCCTAGAACTTTTATCCTAATTATATCGTGATGCGCCTATGCTGAAGATTATTCTGAAATAGTTTATTAATGTTTTCAGTGTTTTCCCATGTTTATGTATGTATATATGAGACCACGTAGAATCAGTATCCCATAATGTACCCATTGTCTTGTGTAGTCGAGCATCCTGATAAAGTGGTTAGTACTGAGCCTACCGTTGACCTCTCCCTCCCCTTGTAATCACTGGAAATCCAGATATCAGAACCACCAGTTTCCGAAAATATTTCGCTGCTATACAAAATGCAGCAAGTGTTTTGCACGACTAACCCTCAAGGAACCGATACTTACTGTGTAGTCATGCCGAAGCTATAGTGTTTCCCATTGCGATCATATATTTGTCAGGACTAAAGTAATTTCGCCACGGCTTTGCGTGACATTGCAAGCACAGTGAACTACGATACGACTAGAGACCACGAGTAAACTTGTTTCCGTCTATCGAGAGATACACACGCTACACCGCCCCTGCCCTTTTCTCTCGATTGTTGCTCTGCATCTAGTGTAAGTGTGGACTATGAACGATGTTAATATAGCCAGCTAACCAGAAAGGGATTGTACTCAAATTGTAGAAGAGATTAAGAAACCAGTTTAAGAAAAATCAATCAGTCTGGAAATTAACTTACACTGATACAGCCCCTTCTTTATCCAATTTCGCAGAAATTAGAGGTAATAGAATAATCTCTGATCGGTTGGATCATCAGTAGTTGGAAACGACTGGTTTTCCGAAGTTAAATTTCCACTGGTGGCAGGAGTAACGTAGGACAAAACTATATACATCTAGAGCCTTGGATGTCAAATTCTTTCATGACGATGGTATAACAATATGTAATTATTCATTTCACTGGCAATAAGATATCACGAAACATCGATCTGAAATTCTGTAGTTCATTCGAAACTAAAGACAATTTCGTGTTCACCGCTTGATACTTTCCCGTACGAAATCAGAAGGCATGTAACTGAAATTGTATTTTAGCACTTACGAATCACGTGTCCTAAGCTGATTTTTCCCAAGGGTACGGTGACGCCAACTTTTTTTTTTAAAAAAAGAATTCTTAACCAAACTACGCCTTTCAGCTGAAAAGATAATTCTTTTTCGCGCATTATGCGGTCAGATGTCAATGTGTGGTAACAACAGATGGATTTGTACTCTCCTGGTGTGTTCTTTACGAGTGCTTATCAAGAAATTAATAAAGGCTGCGCTATAGTAATTTCCTCCTGTCTAAATATATCCAATGACGAGTCTTTCACGTGTCACTTATCTTCCACCAACGTCCTTCTGTTAACGCATGCCATTTCTTTGAATTAACATTTCACACTTTAATGCTCAGCTCGGATTCCACGGTTGATGCACAGAGAGATGATGTAAATTTCTGAGAATCTTGGCTTATATGACCGTACCAAGGACGAATTAATATTTAAAAAGGCAATATTACGGCTCGTTTTTAAATTATCCACAGCAGATGGAACGAGGAAAGAATACTCGGAATTTCATTAAGAGCGGCAAATTTGATTTCATAGTTGTTGCGTTCTTCGGGCGGCTCCGTAGTGCGCCAAGTAGCGAAAACAAGATGGCGAGCCGGAACTGGATCCTAACTATGCGATGAGACTAAGCGTGAAATTAAGTCTTTCACATCCTTTCAGGCGAATGCTTTCATTGGCATTCACAGTCACATATAATCAGTGCGTAATTGTTTAACACACCAAATACCAATAACTAAAAAGAAGTTATATATGGAATAAAAATAGCTGCCAGTTGCGGAAGATAATTCAAAAGCTCTTTAGTTAGGTTTCAACCCTTATAAATGGTAGTTCTTCAGAAGTCTTCATTCGAAATAAGTATACACAGGTAAATGCAACGTTCAAAACATTAGGATGTTCTAAAACACTACCTACGTATAGTGGAGGTTATTACAATATACAATAAAATTACGTCCACTTGTTACGATAAATACAAGCAGAATGGCCAAATGCAAACACAGCAGTGTGGCCGACAGGCCAAGTGCCTAACATTTGAAAAAGCCAAAAGTTATTAATTAATAAAATAAGCCACAACTGTAGTGTTACATGCTGACCATGATGTGCCGCCAACAGGCTGTCATAATTAAAATTGACATTCGTGAAAACAGCCATCTGGCTTTGTCATGCTTTAATACATAGATGTGACGTGTGTGACCAGTAACGGCTAAACATGCAACTATCGAGGCAACATTAATGTGTGAACAGAAATTGAGAAAACTGCGCCAAGATGGCACTGATACACCCTGTGGTCTATATCCACAGCAAACATCTAATTTAACTGTACCACATGCTAAAACCGAAACATTTTTATAACAGTCTCTGAAGACAGTGAGTGACAGAAGCAAAAATTGTTACAATAGGACAACTAGGCTTGTGAAAATTACATTAGAAGTGACGTCATTACACAGACATGTTAAACGTTTTATTGGCAACGCTTATGAAGAGCTTGACCTTCAGAAAACAGAGTAGCACGATGTAATAATTATGTTAATTCAAGCACAGTACGACAACCATCTAAGATATTTTTATGTTTAAATTGCAGTTAGTCGTTAAAAATTAAATCCTTATTGTTGAAACTGTGTTTAAAAATTTGAGGTTCTTCCAATAAATCGAACCTATATACTTCCTACTCTCTTCACAAAATAGCTTTATCTTCCAAATTACTAGGGGAATGTCCGATTTGAAAGAGATGTTTAGCGTATGTGGAGCCATGAATATCAGTATCCCACTTTCCCAGTAAATATTCATTGTTCCTCGTTTTAATTGCCGTCTTCGTCTGACCTTCATAAAATGGGTTGAAACAGAGGTCAAGAGCTTTTGGTTACTACCTTCCGCAACTTTTTTATTCCATATATTACATATGCACAGTTGCAACCATGCTTAAGATTCTTTAAAAAAGTTTAATGCACACAGGACGAAGGTTGAGAAAAAGTAGAAAACAGCATAGAATACTTCCATCCCCAGACGTAGAGACGATAGTAAAATCTAGCCATCACAAATAAGTGTTAACTAGCAGAGAAGTCGGAAAACGAAAATGGCAGAAAACTACTATCTGCTCAATACACATACGGGGAACACGTGTTTTGTAGCTAGTGCCAACACGTAGAAGAAAAACACTTAGATGGTTTTATGTATGTTATCAGCTATAAATCACTTTCGCCAGAGACATCGATCAAATATCGTGGCGTGACAGCTTACGCCGAATAGAATACGATCGAGCGACGCTGTGGCTCTTGTAACAGAGTACAGAAAAGCCAGGTCACGGTTTAATGGGATACTTCTAAAATGGTGTGGTTTATCTCTGGCTTACAAGTCAGTCGTACGACTCAGCTCGTCCTTCTCTGATCTTTGCAAAGCTTCATAATTACTGACTGAAAAATATTCAAAGAATTGTGCGATATGTGGCGGATTCGCTAACTGGGAAAAAGTTAACTTAATGAATTCCACTGAGAACAGTGCCCATAAATGGAAACTCTCTCATATATAATGTTAAACTTTTGGCACAAGTTGTGCAATCATTTTACTACTGAAGAGAATGCTCAATACTGATACATCAAAGTGGTGGAGGAAGGAAATGAAACTTCAGAACATATAGCGGCTACTGTTAGCAATTACAAAACGTTTTCCCTATTGATCACTGATTTTGAGGTTAGCTATGGAATGGACCGTGCCAAGGTCACAAACAGACTTTAGCATATCTCTCTTGATTCTGTGAACGTAGTGGTCACGGGGTACTCATTCCTAACACGGAAGGTGACCTGTTACGTGAAAAAGTGCAAGCCACCACATTCCAAACAGTCATGTGTAGATCGTATAAATGTGTGTTTGGAGGGACCAGTATCCTAATAAGTTTCTGAAAACACGGTAGGAACGTTAGAAAGTATATCTGAAGAAATTGGAGATTCCGTTCCGAAGGCTTTTTGAACCTCAGTATGCTTTTTCACTCATGTACGTCAGTATATTTCGTACATATAGGAATACATTCATTGATGTCACCGAGAGGACGTCTGACAAGACGTGTGGCCCCTCCACGGGCGTGCTCGGTAAGCTGCAAGTTTAGTTTGCAGTCACGAAGCTCGGCAGCAAGTTGAGCCCTGCTGCACGTGTCTGGGAGAATGCTGGTGCTGCAGCTCGTCAGCAGCACACGCAAACTTTGTCAAAACGTTTCGTAATGTGCACTTCTTCTTACGGCTGGCTATTGTTCTTGCCCAAGTCAGGTAGAAACTGCAAGCAAAACAGTGTCACCAGTCGCACCTGCAAAGTGTCACATGTCGAGAATCCTGGAGTGTGCGATAGTACAACGAAATTGAAATATCAGCTGAAGACACACAGTACAGCTTCCTTTTCAATTTGCAAGAGATGATTTTACTGAATCTGCCTTCTTTATGGCTCAGACGGTGACATTCGCAGCACTTGAGATCAAATTATCAGCTCAATGTCTGTCGTAAGGAATTAAAGAATTGTGGGAGTACAGTCGCCGCCTCAAAGTTTTCAGTATTGTGCTCGAACATGTAACCTATGCTGCAATGTAAACAACAAAACTAAATCGCTATCATGTGTGAAGTGTCACAGGTCTAATTTGTAACCTGCGTGTTAACGTGACCGCTTCCGCAACGAAGAGGTATGCTGGATGCGTATCGAATCCTCCCGGAGAATGTACGACGAGAGGTCGGTGTGTCGGTCAGCCTGGATGTGGTTTTTAGGCGGTTTCGGAAATGCTTCCACTCTAGGTCCGAAAGCCAATGATCATGTCCTTTTCGACGTCAGATAAATAGCTCAGTTTCCGCATTACGACGACAAATGCACTGTTTTCCGCGTCTCTCGGACTTGTTTCACGTACCTTCCACTGTCACCAGCAGTCTGTGAGTAGTTACTGCACTTGGACGTCGAACATTCTCGGTAGTCACACTGAAGTGACTCGATGTTTGATTTGTGGTGGCGCTCAACTGCGCAGTCACCAGCGCCCGTACAAATTCCCAATCTGTGCACAGTCCAATCTAGCCACTTCCACGAACTATGAGGACAACACACACCCAGTCCATGGGCAGAGAAATCCCCAAACCGGTCAGAACTGAAGCCCGGGACCCAGTGATTCAGAGGTAGCAACGCTAGCTACTAGACCACGAGCTGCGGACTAATGTGACTGCACCGTGTAATTTGCAGAACACTGATGTCCATTAATCCCCATGAACATATCTTCCATGATATCAGGTGCTACTGGCCCCTCTACTTCATTTGACATTTTGTACGGTAGATGCTATGTTCCTGTGCTACACTGATTTAACTAAAAGTCATTCAGTTATTTGCAGTTTGAAAGCGGTGGCGGAGGCTACTTGACGTCACATATATGGAGTGTCTTAGATTTATTTCTTATACCAGGTGATCAAAAAGTCAGTATAAATTTGAAAACTGAATAAATCACGGAATAATGTAGATGGAGAGTTACAAATCGACACACCTGCTGGGAATTACAGAGGGTTTTATTAGAACCAAAAAATACCAACGTTCAATAAATGTCCGACAGATGGCGCTTCATCTGATGAGAATAGCAATAATTAGCATAACAAAGTAAGACAAAGCAAAGATGATGATCTTTACAGGAAATGCTCAATATGTCCACCATCGTTCCTGAACACTAGCTGTAGTCGAGGAATAATGTTGTGAACAGCACTGTAAAGCATGTCCGGAGTTATGGTGAGGCATTGGTGTCGGATGTTGTCTTTCAGCATCCCTAGAGATGTCGGTCGATCAAGATACATTTGTGACTTCACGTAACCCCAAAGCCAATAATCGCACGGACTGAGGTATGGGGACCTGGGAGGCCAAGCATTACGAAAGTGGTGGCTGAGCACACGATCATCACCAAACGACACGCGCAAGAGATCTTTCACGCGTCTAGCAATATGGTGTGGAACGCCATGCTGCATAAACATCGTACGTTCCAGCAGGTGTTTATCAGCCACGCTGGGGATGAAGCGATTCTGTAACATATCTGCGTACCTCTCACCCGTCACGGTAGCAGTTACAAAACCAGAATCACGCATTTCCTCGAAGAAAAAGGATCGATAACGGTTCTAATAAAACCCCATGTCATTCCAAGCATGTGTGTCAATTTTTACATCTCCATCTACATTATTCCGTGGTATATTAAGTTTTCAAATTTGTACTGACTTTTTGATCACCCGGTACTTACCAATACAAAAGTCTTGAAATACAAAACACACATCTCCAGCTAGTTCGATCACACAATTGAAAACATGTTTCTAAAATCACTGCGCACAAGTACTACATTTTAAATTTTTAAATGAGAAAACTGTTACATAAAATTGTGAAGAGAAATATTGGAGCACTGAGACTTTCCGATCGCAGAGCTGTGATTTGGTTTATCCTATTACAGGTGCAGTTCGTGCTGATGATGGTCCACGCTTTCCAGCTGCTGTTCATCGAATGCGACTATCCGAAGGGCTTCGTCTGGTGGATCGGCATGCACGCTCTCATGTTCTACTTCCTCTTCTCTGATTTCTACAAACAAGCCTACAGAAACGATAGGAAAAGCAAGAAGGTTTGAAACAAATCTTACAATATTCGTCAACAAAACAAAAGCGGCAGTTGACAGCGAGCAGACTTCACTTCAGCTAATGAAGCCTTTGGCATCGTGGAAGTGAACTGCTTACGAATTGCGCATTCATGGAGAAAAAAATCTCTTAAATGTCCTGAAACTGGATAAAATTCTTTCGGTTTCCTTGCCGCGTTAGTTTTCAATATGTCAAGCTTTCGGCGGCTTCTTTAGTTATATACAGGAACTGTGAAACATAACTGCTTCTTCGCTGGTATTCTGTGTGTAACAGTCTACCGACTTACTTAACAGCGCGGTCACGTAAAGATACCATTAAAACATACCACTGCAAAAAAGAGAATTTTATCTAAGTATTTCGTCGAGAACAACTTTTACATTACCTGGTTTCTCATCTTATTAGAATATCCGCGCAACTGTATTTTGCTTTCAGAAAACTACTGCTGAGTTTCTCAGATTGCTTTTATTGCATATCTGTATGTGGGCTTGCTGCTGAAAGCCAAACCGATTTACACGCTCTGTTCACAGGATGACGATGCCACTGCAGTGACAAGCAACAAAACTGAAGCAGTTACAGAGAATGGACACCTGAAAGAGGTTGAAAAGAAGGATGCGGCAAATGGAACAGTGCATAGTTCAATGAACGGATATCTCCAACACTCAGAGTCAAATGTAAGTATTCTGCAGCCCTCTTTTTGAATGTTGAAACGTCCCCTTTGAACAATTATACACGAATGTGCTTAAACTGACACACATTATTTTTAGAGCAACGCAATCTGACTTCCAAAATCCCTACAAAAGAATGGCCGTGACTAACATTAACCTATACCTTTCACAAATCACTTACCTCACCAAAAATCTTCGTTACTCGAACTACTGCAATACTGCCAGCTAAATAAAAGATTCAAACTACGGAAGGCACTAACTATCGATAGGGATAGTTAGCAAATGAAAGATTTTAATAGAGAACAAACAATGTGTTTACCTTAATAGTCATAATATACATATCAGTTCATGACATCCATTCTTACAAATTTCAAAACTCCATCTCTCTCCCCACATCCACCACTGCTGGCGGCTCACCTCCAACTGAGCAACGCTACGCGCTGTTAACATCCAGCCGCCCAACACTACAATGGCGAGTATTACAACAATGTCAACCAGCCACAGACTGCACACAGCACAGTCAGTGATCCTCATACAGAGCGCTACGTGGCGTTACCAACAAAAAAAAAAAACCTAAACAGCCTACTTACAATATGTATTCAAAGAAATGAAAACTGATGAGACAAGATCGCAGTTTAGCGTGGCTAACAAGGCAGTAAGTTTCTCGAATCCCACTAAATCTGATACCAGTGACATTTCTGGGAAATTTCAGATATTTTGTTACACTGAAGTTACACAGGGTGTAATATATATTTCTATTGGTGACTGAGGACGGTGTCCTGAATAACATCACATCAGTGCTTACACTTATGAACCGAAACATTAACCACTTGCTTAATAGCTTTTGTCAGTCTTTGGAACGAAACAAAACGCTGATTCTGCGTATCAGGGATCCGACAGTTTGTTGGAACATTTATGCAAGTATGTGCCATGAAATGTCTACGCACGTCATGAAATTCGCTTCAATAACGGGGCGCTGATTTGCGCACGCGGCGATTGCGGCCGATAGCGACCCAGGTGGGTTCCATAGGATTTACATCAGGCGAATTTGGGCACCGAGACATAGTGGGTTCACTATAATGCTCCTCAAACCCCTGCAACACGGTTCTGGCCCAGAGACACGGACAATTACACTACTGAAACATCACATCTTTGCCGGGGAACACACAAAGCGTGAAGGGATGCAGATGGTTCGCAGCTACCAGCATCTCTTACATTACTACCGCAGGTCCCAGGTAAGTGCAGGAGAATGTCTCCCATAGTATAACACTGCTCCCACCAGTCTGCGTCCATGGTGCGCTGCACGTTTCGAGCCGCCTTTTACCTTGATGATGGCGTCTGTAGAGCCAACCATCGACCTAATGTAGCAAAAATGTGACTCACCCGAAGAGCCGCCACGTTTCCATTGATCGACGATAGATTGCCGATGGTCCCGTGCCCACTGCAATCTTCATTGACGCTGTCGTTCGGTCAACATGTGAACACGTAGAGGCGGTTTGCTGCGAAGCTCCAGGTTCAACAATGTACGATGAACGGTGCACTCCGAAAACACTTGTGCGTCCACCAGCTTCACTTGTGCTCCTTCGGCAGAGATGCTACAGGTGCCACAAATCACCCTCCATCCTACTTTACAGAGCAGACAAGCCTCTGAACCCCACTTTCTGTGAAGAGCCTAGTGGTGGTTTCACTATCCTTCTACCTCTTTTCGTAGATTATTACGGCAGTAGCACGTGAATATTCAACAAGCTTCGCCGTTTGCGACATACTCGTTCACAGGTTCTGCGTAATAATAATCTGCCGTTTGTCAAAGTCTCTTATCTCAAAGGCTTTCCCCGTTAGCAGCCCATATCGTAGCTAGTGTGATCCCCCGTCAGTGTCTGTTGCGCTTACATACTTTCGTCACACAGCGTCACGTGCCCGCAACACCAGTAAATGTCGTAACAGTGCAAACTGAAATGACACTCCCTTATTCACAAATGGCAGGGTTCAGTCCCCGTCCAGGGATAAAAATGTAGCAACTGCATAGTTTCCCAAATCACCTAAGATGACCATCATTAGGGTGCCTTCGAGAAGGGTATGGGCAATTTTCTGCCTCCCTGCTGCCTCCGCCTCCGCGTTTAACCCTAATGTCCATACTTTCCTTCACACCGATCTCGCTCAAACTCGACATCTTCGATAAACAAAGCTAGACAATATGTTCAAGAAATTTAACAGATTTCATAGCAGAGGAACCTCTGTGAATTTCATTAATAAAAATTTGTGTGAACTACACGAAATTTACCCAAGCTATGTTTGTCTTAAAGTAAATTACAATTAAATATTTGTTGTATCTGTTGCAGGTTGATGGGGTAAGATCGCGAGCGAAAGAAGCTGCTCCACTGAAGGAATCAGATATAGGAGACGAGTCATCGAAAAACGTCTCCGAAATTGGTTTCTGGGAGCGATTTACCACGAACTTTCCAATGTTTTGTATACCTGACCAGACAGTTCTCTTGCAAAATCACTAGTGAAATCGCCAAGTAACTTATTTTTTGTACATATTAGTGCAAGCACTTCCGAATATAATGGACGTGAGTATGTTAAGAGTGTATGTTAGTAATTTTGTGCATGTGAGACTGAATCTAGTGTAGGTTCAGTTCATATCTGTGATCAAAGACAACAGCAGAAGGAATTTGAATGTGCTGTCCAACGAAAGGAACAGAGACTCACCTGATGGACCGCATCTCCTCGGTCAACATCCATTCATACAGTAAATGTGCAGTGTTCTGATTATTATAATTTACGTTAGGTTCAACTGAAGAACCGTAATTATTGGTGTACGGTGAATCTTATGACAGAATACTGGCGTGTAACAGCAGTGAAGATGATAGTCACTTCCTTGGAAGTAAAATCCAAATCACTTAATTCCTCTTAACAGGAGGGTTTGTAAAGAGTCACAATGTACAGTCGTGTATGGTCTACCAAAGTTGAAGTTCAGATAATGATTTGTTTGTCTAAGTATTTGGATTTAGTTATCAAACATATTTGGTATCGCCAAACAGATAACCAAATCTGATTTTTGTGAAAGAGACCACGAAAGAGAGAAGCTTTATCGATAAACAAAACGTATAGTATACAGTTTGATGAGTGACGCTAAAGAGAGCGCCTGATGTGTCGAGGCGTCGCTGGTGACGCTTTTGTGGCAGTGGTCGCGGCGAGCACTTGGCGTCCGCAGTTTTCTCAGAGAATCCTGCGCCCACATAGCAAAGTAAGAATAGGTGACCCGTGATTTGAGAGGGGTCTTGAGCGTGTACGAAAACAGGCTTTTTGTGAAAAATCAGTCATTTGGTTCAAACTATGACGCTTTTAGTATTTCACTGCATGTTGTAAATAAAACAAAAGATCTTCGGAATATGAGAAATATTTGTTAATGGTTGGTCAAACTGATTTATTTGTGTAACTTGTATAAATTTTGCAAAAACAATGACCGTTAATTTAATCGCGGATTACATGTTTTCATAGTCTTTTGTAAATTTGCTACATATTGCGTTCGTTGAGAACGATGCTGTTGTTTTTCTTTTGTAACATTCTTAAAATTTAAATGCGTTGCATATCAGATTTTTAATAAATTCACTTTGTTATCGATTGTTTGTTTGTTTTCGTCCCTCCTTCCTTTGCAACCCGCTAATTGCATACACTCTCAACAAGCAACACGATCACTTTTCACGTACCTACCATAGTATCCATAACTATACTTCTGTTTCCTGATAGCTTCTACTGATGACCAAACACAGTAACAGTAAAACACAAGCGTAGCAATAAAAATGATGCGAAGATGCAGGATGTCATAACCATCATATTTCAGTAAACGGAAGAGGAAAAAATATTATCGTCCCAACTCCCCCCGTGCTGTGTGTTCTTTTCCGTGTTTCAACGGGCCACTGTCAGATCAACCACATAATCAGTCGGTCAAAACGGATGAACCCTAAAATAGAGTAATTTTTTTTAAGTCTGAAGAAGTCTAGGGCAGAATTCAGTACCGCATTTATCGATGTCGGTTTACTCTCCTCCCCACCCCTCCCCCCCCCCCTGCCCCCCTCGCCCCCCTACTTTTTTGGGGGGGGGGGAGGGGGGAGGTTTGGTTGGTTTTACACAATAATCGCTATCCCACATTGGGCCAGAAATGTCACACTAAACAGATAAACACTTGACATAAAAAGTTTTCGTAAGAAGAGAATATATTTCAGCATGTTAATATGTTCTGGGAATACCAATGAAAGTTTATCACAGTGAGAGAGCTCCAACTAATAAGTAGGTCGTAACTTCGACCTTTGCTCTATAGAAAAATATTCAAAATTGTATTAAGAACTGGAAGCAGCAATCTTGGAGGTGAATAAACTAACAATACTACTTTTTGTGTGATTTTCTCAACTTCGTGCTCTGAAATTACTAGTGTCAGGCCTCAGAGATTTTTATGTAAAAACTCCTAATCTTGTTAAATAAATCACACGTTATAACGTTCTGTTGTGGTTGGCAGGAGAGCCAACCGTGTTCCTAAAGGAGGCCGAAATGCACGCGTTTTAGCTCACGCATGCTGGCGTGAGGTCTGCAACATGACAATAGAATTATAATTGAGAAAAACGGATGTAGCTGGTGGAATACTTAAATTTAATGCATTAATGACGAACGTCGCTCTTCATGGTACATGATTCACAATATCAATAGTACGGATACTGGCGCCTTGCTAGGTCGTAGCAAATTACGTTGCTGAAGGCCAAGCGAACTATCGTCTCGGCAAATGAGAGCGTAGAAGTCAGTGAACCATCGCTAGCAAAGTCGGCTGTACAACTGGGGCGAGTGCTAGGAAGTCTCTCTAGACCTGCCGTGTGGCGGCGCTCGGTCTGCAATCACTGATAGTGGCGACACGCGGTTCCGAAGTATACTACCCGACCGCGGCCGATTTAAAGGCTACCACACGTTCCACATCTTTTTCCTTCATTTTTGCAGCCATCTCACACAAGAGGGCTCCGAACTGTAGCGTGTAACATGGTGGTAAGTAAGCCGGCCGGTCGTGGCCGAGCGGTTCTAGGCACTTCAGTCGGGAACCGCGCGACCGCTACGGTCGCAGGTTCGAATCCTGCCTCGGGCATGGATGTGCGCGATGTCCTTCGGTTAGTTAGGTTTAAGTAGTTCTAAGTTCTAGGGGACTGATGACCTCCGATGTTAAGTCCCATAGTGCTCAGGGCCATTTTGAACCATGGTGGTAACATAACTGTCAGAGCATGACGGACAGCGCGCTATAATAGAGTTCCGAATTCGAAGAGTTCGTCCACACGTGGAGCCCCTTCTGCTACAACATGACAGTGCCAGCCAACACATGAGTGCTGCAACAATCAGACGGCTTGGGTTCATCATTATCAGTCATCCTCCATACAGTCCCAACTTGGCTCCATCAGATTTTCGTATGTTTGCGAAACTTAAAGAACACATTCGAGGACTTCACTTTCATATTGATGATCTGATGCAAGCACAGGTGAGGCTGTGGCTTCGTCAACAATTTCACATCCTACAGTGACGGTATCAACATACTGGCTTCTCGTTGGGAGAAATTTGTTCGTCGCCAGAGTAACTATGTTCGGAAATAAACATGCAGACATAAAGAATAAAAGTGTACAATATTAAGGAAGTTTGTTCTGTTTGAAAGTCTTGGAGTTTTCCCATTAAAAAAAATTTAGGCTTTACTTTTTAGCACCTTCTCGTAGCATCAAATCGAGAATCCACAACCGACCGTCGTCATCTGCGGTGAGAGGAACAAATCTTTAGAAGATTCCAGGTAAATACATAAATACTGCAGGATGGGCTTGATGAAGTCAACGATAGCCCTTGCGTGTACGGCAGTGTAACAACCAGATACCAGGGCGCTTCATTTCAACGAAGCGAAAGTGTTGTAAATGACGTAACCAAATACAGGAAAATCCGTAGGATCAGCTGACTCTGTTTACATAAATCCAGTATACTGAGCGTAGATAGTCGAAAAGACCTGATACCGTGTGACTACAGGATAGGCCACGATTCGATGCAATCACTAAAAATGTTTAAATATATGTGTGTATGCATCTACAGCAATTTAAGGTAAATTTAGGCCTGGGAGGCAAGCAGTTAAAATATTGTCGAAGAATCCTAAGAAAGTGTAATTAGCTCAAAGAATAGACATTCTCCAGAACTTTTGACTGATCAGTTCTAAAGCACTGAATATCCGTTTTGGACTATTACCAAATTGAATTAACGGAAGAGAGTAAGACGACGGAAAGAATAGCTTAGCTTCCGTCACGGGATTAAGCCAGAGCGAAAGCACTGAATAAATAAGGAAACTCCAATGGTTGACGCCAAAGGAAAGTAAAGCCTTATTCTTATAATTTAGAATTTCCCGCTGCAAGCAAAGAAATGTTACTTTGCAGCGTACTATTTGCGTACTAGTCACTACGATGAAGCTGCTAGGGAGACTGACTTACACTTTGTGCGTGTGCGTATGTACGTACGTAGATAATTTGGATGGCTCTAACGAGATGAAGTGGTTACTAAATAGCATAGTGGCTTTAATTTAACAAGAATAAACACATCCGTCTTTAATACTATAAATGTATCTGGAGGCTACAAATTGAACTTCAAAATAACTGACTGTTGTAGTAACAATAGTTAAAATTATTTTCTAGTAATGTAGCTGTGAACATGACTCTCTCTCTCTCTCTCTCTCTCTCTCTCTCTCTCTCTCTCTCTCTCTCTCTCTCTCTCTCTCTCTCTCTCTCTCTCTCTCTCTCTCTCTCTCATGTATACAACAGAGAGAGAGAGAGAGAGAGAGAGAGAGAGAGAGAGAGAGAGAGAGAGAGAGAGGGGGGGAGGGGGGGGGGGAGAGACACGAGTAGTCAAGTTCACAGCTACAGTACTAGAAAATAATTTTAACTATTGTTACGCTCGCTAATCCCTCTAATGTCAACGGTCTTTTCTACATCTACATCCATACTCCGCAAGCCACCTGACGGTGTGTGGCGGTGGGTACCCTGAGTACCTCTATCGGTTCTCCCTTCCAGTCTCGTATTGTTCGTGGAAAGAAGGATTGTCGGTATGCTTCTGTGTGGGCTCTAATTTCTCTGATTTTATCCTCATGGTCTCTTCGCGAGATATACGTAGGAGAGAGCAATATATTGCTTGACTCTTCAGTGAAGGTATGTTCTCGAAACTTTAACAAAAGCCCGTACCGAGCTACTGAGCGTCTCTCCTACAGAGTCTTCCACTGGAGTTTATCTATCATCTCCGTAACGCTTTCGCGATTACTAAATGATCCTTTAACGAAGCGCGCTGCTCTCCGTTGGATCTTCTCTCTCTCTCTCTCTTCTGTCAACCCTATCTGGTACGCATCCCACACTGTTGAGCAGTATTCAAGCAGTGGGCGAGCAAGCGTACTGTAACCTACTTCCTTTGTTTTCGGATTGCATTTCCTTAGGATTCTTCCAATGAATCTGTCTGGCTTCTGCTTTACAGACGATTAATTTTATATGATCATTCCATTTTAAATTACTCCTAATGCGTACTCCCAGATAATTTATGGAATTTACTGCTTCCAGTTGCTGACCTGCTATTTTGTAGCTAAGTGATAAGGGATCTATCTTTCTATGTATTCCCTGGACCATGCGTCAATTCGCTGCAGATCCTCCTGCATTTCAGTACAATTTTCCATTGTTACAACCTCTCGATACACCACAGCATCATCTGCAAAAAGCCTCAGTGAACTGCCGATGTCGTCCACAAGGTCATTTATGTATATTGTGAATAGCAACGGTCCTATGACACTCCCCTGCGGCACACCTGAAATCACTCTTACTTCGGAAGACAAAAATGTAGCAGCCAATGTACTAGAACTCGCGAGGTCTTATCTACAATGTGCGACACTTACCATTACGCTTTTTGCGACACATCTGTCAGCAACATAAGTCAGCATACACCAGAGGAGCAGGAAAGTAGAGAGACAGCCCATGAGGATTCTAACTTGCGTCTTGAATACGTAGAACCCATAGTACAAGTAATCAGAGCTCCCTCACCACAGAGAACAAGGAGTTCGAGCAGAAACGTGCCACCGCACAGTTCAATGCAGTCGGTTGCAAACCAACACTTGAGTGAAAACACAGAGCATAGGACGTCGGAAGAAAACTCAATAGGACCCACCAATCTGGCAGAATTATTACAACAAATGACAGAAACCATGACAAGACAAAATAAAGATATTGCGAACCAAATTAAAATTCAGAATGCAGAAATGACGAAACAAATTGCAGAAACCACGAGACAAATGCGTGAGATTAAAGAAAAAAAAATCTGTTACACCTAAGTCATATTGAAGACGAGGCAAAAGAATCTCGAGTAGTGATAGGAAACTTAACAGGTCACAATCAATTGAGAACGGACATTGACAAGGTACAACCGGACGTACAAACATTGCTTAATGACACTCAGGACGAGATCAAAACATAAAACACCCAGGGAGAAGTCAGGAAACTAGAGAAACAGATAAACGAAATTACTAGACAAGCATCAGGTACAGAGCGTGAAATTGTTGAAAACAGTGTGCTACGCAAACGTATCACAAAAGCAGCGCTGAAAAGATATAATAAGCGCATAGTCAAAATAGAAGCGCAAACGAAGCTACAATCTCAGAAATTGCGAACAGAGTTGTTGCAAACCATTGAAGAGCATAGTGAACAATATCGAACAAGCACTGAGTCTGCAACCACATCCGTATCTGTAACTGCACCGGAAAAACAAGCAATTAATGAAGATATTACGCATTTGCGATTCCAATCACATACGGGAAATCAGACAGCCTGCACCGCAACAAACACGTTTCGAAATTCTTGATGAACAAACGGCACCACAAACACATGCAGAACCACAAATGTATGTTTCAAGACAGTTTGGATCGTGCAATGAAGCGGCAAAGTTAGCCAGACAGGATATCGAACCAATACCTGACAATGGAAAGCCAGGTCGCGAAGATTACAGTGCAATGCATTCAGCTACACGTCCACAACCGATGGAAGAAAATTACTGCGTACCACTCCAACGATACTACGCAAGGGTAGGCGAAAGTTACAGTGGACAATATCCAATGGATCTATCTCAACCGGAAAGAACAACGGGAGAAATGATCAGAAATAAAAGTGGCGAAGAATCGTGAATTTCATATGGAACTATGACGAAGTATGACAACGATCTTTTCCTCACATTCAGAAAATTTCACCACTTTTGAGAAGAAAACTCATTACATCCACGGACTTTCACTGATCAATTCCGAGTAGGATTACCAGAGCACTGGACACTAGCACACAAATTAGACTTTATATGTGCACACATGTCAGTAACTGTCGCAGAAACCATGCAAAATGTTGCAGCGGCATGCCGATCGTACGAATATTTCAGAGAGAAGTTTCTCTCACGATGCTGGTCCAGCGAAGCAGAGAACAGAGTGAAGTACGAATTATTACAGAACCCATATTTTGAAAATTCAGGAGAGAAGAATCCCGTGAAATTTTTCGAATTAATGGCAAAGAAAAATCAATGCTTAGATGTACCGTACAGTGACGGAGAGTTGATTAAATTATGCTCCATGAAGTTACCATTGAAATACCAGCAATCATTAGTAGGTCGCAGAGGCAATGACGTCGAAGCATTTAAAGGTATTCTAAGGGAACCAGAGTTAATATTTTCGGAAGATGACGCAAGAAAAAGACGAAGCGCACGTGAAAACGAAAGCAAAAACAAGTGGAATCCACAAGACACAGTACGAAGAAACAATAATTACGAACCACGTGATAACTTCGCACCAAGAAACGACAATAGATTTCAACAAAGAACAGGTTATGGATTTAGAAGAGAATATTACAATAGCTATAATTCACCCAGGAACGGCAAACAACTATTACAGAGGGAATAACGACAACCGGAACGGGTATTGGAGCGCCAATAGACCGACAAATTATAAACAAAGAAACCAATATCAACAAGCGGAGCAAGAAAAGAGAATACTGGTAGGAGAGGTGGAGGTAAGACCACCAAACGCCGAAAAACTTTCGAATTGACAGCTAAGCGCCCATGCCAAAGAGAATGACGCACCGACCCAGGACAATTGCAGCACCTTGAACAGAGTACATACCTTGTCAAGAGAAGAAGGAAGAAACAAATCCCCAGGGACCAGATGAAAACGAAGATAGAAAAATAACAATATCGTGTTGGGACGAAATTAATTGGGAGAATACTGACGAGGGAGATGAATTACCAGAGGCATGCACAACAAATGTAGGAGCAAAGGACGAAGTAATGAGTATTGCAGAGCTATTTGAGATGGAAACCATGGAAAGCGAATTCAATGAGGATAATGCGCAGTCGACAGAAGTTGAAAATAAGTTACTAGTGGGCACACAACCCAACTTATATAATCAAGGAAGTTATGAAGCTATAATTAGAGCATTTATATGCGATTATGTGGAAGCAGCGACGAAGAAGGAGAAGATAGACGAGGATGAGGAAAAAGTAGAGGATGTTGAAGAAAGCCTAAATGAATGAAGAAATAGAGAAGAGGAAATAAAAGAGAGAAGTAGCAGTAGAAGCTTATCCTACAGAAAGTTCGAATTCACAAGGGAAATTCCTGAAAAGACTCATGTATGATTCAGTGGAAGATTCGTTGATGCAAGAAGAAGAAGAAGAAGAAGAAGAAGAACAGAACCAACCCTTTCAAATTCAACCAATTGTGAAGGTCATGGTAAAGCATATCCCAGTCAGCGGAAGTGAACTGACTGCGATCTCAGAAAATTTGTAATTGCACTGTAATGCCGATGAGGAATTGCCAGTTCTGAAAACATGTAAGATTAAAGTAAGAGGTCCTATTAGAAACAGTGCTGCGGAAGTTACGAGACAAACAAGGTTAACTCTTTCGTGTCAAGGTGAAAACATCGAAGCCAACATCGTGATTATACCTAAACTAACTGTAGATTTGATTATAGGTGCAGATTTTTTAAATGAGAGACGAGCGATAATAGATATGGGGAAAGGTAGCGCAACATTCGGGAATGTCACACTTCTCTTTGAGCAAAAGCTAAAATTAGAAGAAATATCAGTAATAAACAAACAATTAAGAATGATGCGAGACAAAGAGGATGAATTCTAATTCTTCGAATGGTATGTACAAAAAGGGGGAATCGCCTCAACTCATGTTAGAAGTCCATAAAAAAATCGACGAAAAATTACAAGAAGATCAAGATATTTCGGAACATAGTAAAAGAGAATTAGAGGGTATTTTACGAGATAAAGCAGAGGTATTTTTACCTGAGACTGGCAGTATTAAACACTTTCAGTACAAGTTTGAAGTAAAACAGCACAAACCATTTAGAGTGCCACTCTATTCAATCCCATTAAGCTACAGGAACAAAGTATTCCAGGAGATATCTAAAATGTTAGATGATGATATTATTGAAGCAGCTACCTCCACATATAACAGCCCGCTCCATATTGTACAAAAACGAGATGGGAGCATCAGGTTAGTGCTTGAGTCCAGACAGATCAACACAATCATAATCACTGGGACAGATCGCCCAGAAAAATTAGAGGAATTGATACAAAACTTCCACGGTGCTAAGATACTTTCATCAATTGATTTACGGAGTAGTTTCTGGCAGATAGAATTGGCCCCAGAATGTAGAAAATTTACAGCATTTATCGTATTCGGTAGACGTTACTAGTTCAAACGATTGCCATTTGGTTTAAACATATTATCAGCAGCGTTTATTAGGGGATTTAATACTATACTCAGTCCTGAAATTTTACAAGAAATTACTTCTTATGTTGATGATGTGATTATAGAGGAACCCTCTTGGGAACATCACAACGACACATTAAATCAGTTTTTACAGATCATGAAAGAGCATGGGGTCACAGTATATATAACAAAATCCAAATTTGGAAGGCGAGAGGTCAAATTTCTAGGACACATAATTTCAGAGAAAGGGGTAATGCCCGACCCAGAAAAACTAACGGCAATCAAAGAATTCTGTACTCCATATAATAAGAAAACTCTCAGACGATTTCTAGGTTTCACCGGATTCTATAAAAAATTTATTTGGATCGACTCTCTCGCAACAACACGCCTATGTGCATTGACTGGAAAAACACGCCATGGGTGTGGGATCAACAAGCCAATGAAGAATTTTTAAAAGTGAAAAACGCACTAGCAGCAGCACCGATTGTAGCACTTCCTGATCTAACACAATATTTTTGTATGGCCAATGATAGTGCGGAAACAGGTTTAGGAGTTGTTTTATTCCAAGAATACGAACAGGCAGGGCTAAGATCATATAAAACAATTGCATTTGCCAGTCGTGTACTCTCAAAAAGCGAGAAAAACTATTCAGTCACGGAGCTGGAAGCATTGGCCATTGTATGGGGCTTCCAACGTTTTCGATACTTCCTATTCGGAAGGAAAATCAAAAGTATACACTGACCAAAAAGCATTAGAATTTCTGTTATCCGCCAAATGGATGTTAATACTACAAGAATTTCACTTCACTATTACACACATACCAGGACCAGCGAATGTATTAGCAGATGCTTTATCACGATGTCCACAGGGTGCATCCAATAACATAGGTTTGGAAGCAGCAGAAGACTAGTTTACAATGTACTATATGAAACAAGTACCTTTCGAAAACTACATTACAACAGCATTGAAAAACATAGGCAAAGAACAGGACAAGGATCCCGAAATACTAGGAATCAAACACAAGTGGAGAAGTAAGGAATTTCCATACATTCGACAGCACTCTCTAGTAAAAACCAATGTTTTATGTTTTAGATGAAAGGTTGCAACGAATGAATGGTTAATTTATATCCCAGATGAACTAATTAATAAGTACATATGGTATACACATTTAAGTAATGGCCACTTTGGACCAAAGAAATGCTTTTTAAAAATAAAACAAACAAGCCATTTTCCTAATATGGAAAGACGAATTAGAATAGTATTAGTCAATACAAAAAATTTATGAGGGCTAAACACGTCACTTTCCAAACCAAACCACCTATGTTTCCAATAATCCCTAAAAAATTAAAACAAATAGCTGCAACAGATTTGATGGGGCGCCTCCCACACACAAGAAATGGATATATTTTCATATTTGTCGTTTTGGAACTTACTTCTAAAAATGTTACCTTGACACCATTAAAACGGGCAACAGGTCTTACTAAAATTAAAGCATTTAGACAAGATTTTCTCAGACAAGTAGGTCGAGTGGAACGAATAATTTCGGATAATGGCCCACAATACAAATCAGTGCAATGGCAGAACACGTTAAAACAACACAAAATAAAACCCATCTACATATCTAAGTACAAACCTAGCGTAAATCCAGCAGTACGATCTATGAAGGACATAGGCACTTTATGCCGATTATATGCAGGCAAAAGACACAACACTTGGGATATACACCTTAAAGATTTTCAAGAAGTAATAAATGAAATGCCACATAGCATAGCAGAGCCCTGCTGTGACAGAACACGGAAAGCCAAGAGGGTCTTGTAACGCCTCGACTCAGCGAAGCGAGCAATAACGGCCCGACGAGAAGACCAATTAGGCAAGCCACCACTGGCAAAAAAATATGTGTAAAAGTCACACTACTGCTATTAAACAGCACGCTAATGCACGAGACTGAAGGTAACTTCCACAAAGTAAAAATGACACGCCCAAACAATTTATTAAACTGTTACTAAGAGAAGAACTTCAAAGCGACTAGTTATCAATAAATATTTCCATATCCTGCCCAGAGAAGAACCAAGAAGCAAGTAAGAAGCAGAGAAAAAGCAGGAAGAACAGAAGTTGAAGATTCACAAGATTGAGACCAACAAAGAAGATGGGTGAAGAATAGATGACATACCTTCCCAAATCCCAATCCTATTGTAAACTAGTCGTCTGCGAAGTATTACAACAAAAAACGACCGCTTTCAGCGACATATAACGATGACTTTCACGCATACAAAGCCAGTAAGCACTCGAAGCATGCACAAACGCCGCCTGGACTGACTTGCCGCGATACACAATGGTTAGCGTCGATGAGAGGTACAGAATACGTCGAAAATGCATTTCACAGGGCGCCATTCAAGCATGGGGTGGAGTTATAGTTAGGGGTATATTTACTCTGCATGAAATGTGGACTCTGATAACTTTGCTCTAGTGTCTCACAGGCAGACTTTGTCAGACCATGTGCATTCTTTTTTTCGCTTACAGTTTGCCACAACCGACATGTTACTTTCGTGAAGATAACGCATCTTATGAATATGTGGTGTCTGTTCTTTCGGACATTTCCAAAAGAACAGACACCCCGTTTCCGTATAATTGATTGGCTTCGCTGGGTAATGAATCCACAACCTTCAGTGTGGATGCACATTTACGTCCGAGCTGCAGCGGGAATCTAAAATGGAGTATACGGAGAGCAACTGCAGATATGTGGTGCCTGGAGGGAATGTGAGTCGCCTGGGAGCGTGCCGAGATAGTCTGTATTTACGATGAATGTTATGACCAGGTGGTGCAGTGGTTAACGCAGCTGCCTAGTAAGTGGAAGATCCCAGATTCGAGTGTCAGTCCCTACAAAGTCCCAATGCAGCTGATATTATCAGTTCCTTTCCCCATTTCCCCACCTTCTCCCCCATCCACCTTTGCCTCCCATCCACCTTTGCCCCCCATCCACCTTTGCCCCCCCATCCACCTTTGCCCCCAGCATCCACCATTGCCCCCCCCCCCATCCACCTTTGCACCCCCATCCACCTTTGTCCCCCCATCCAACTCTGCCCCCTCATCCACCTTTGCCCCCCCCCATCCACCTTTGCCCTCCCCATCCACCTTTGCCCCCCCCCCATCCACCTTTGTCCCCACCCATCCACCTTTGCCCCCACCCCATCCACCTTTGTCCCCGCATCCACCTTTGCCCTCCCCATACACCTTTCTCCCCTATCCACCTTTCCTCCCCCCCTATCCACATTTCCACCTCTTCAATTTACATAATAATGCATAGCTCCCGAATCCTATCAGAAGTGTTTGTATTTTGTTATTCCAAGTTAACCTGGCACCAGTTCTACTAAACCTGATGTATGACAGAGGGTTGTGGGTGGCTGCTGAGCGGTCATATCTCAATTGAGCTTCCCACGGATTTTGGCCTGTCGTGGAACCCCTACCACGACACATCACCACAGTTGTCAGGGCTAATGGCAGTTACACATGCCAATAAGTAGGTAGAGAGGAAGGACAGATATTATGGAAACACCAAAAACACAATATATTAGCAAGCCCAATACTCTGTAGGAAAACTGCTGGCATTCAGAACAGCTTTCAGTCTTCTCTGAATGGATAAATATAGGTCCTATGTGGTTTTCAGGAGAATCTTACACCATTATCCTTGAAAAATAGTGGCGATGTCAGGTAAGGACGATGCAGGTGTATGGCGATCACGCATCCTAATCTCCAGAGCAGACAACAAAATCTCCATTATATTGAAATCTGGTGACTGTGGTGGCCAAGAGAACTGCGACAACTCATCCTCGTGAACTGCAGCTCTGTTATCTTGGAACATAGCGTCACCACTCGAGAGAAAACATTGTACCATGGGACGGACCCAAAATGACCACATAATCCTGGCGGTAATGCGACCTTGCAGAGTAACCGTTGTTCCCATGAACTGCGACGGTATGGCTGCCGAAGTCACCACCGGACCCCGCCATATTTTAATCTCGGGACGTAAGCTCGGCCAAAATCTGGAAACAGTGTAAAGCAAGATTCATCCGAACAAATGACCTACTTCCATTGCTCCGTAGCCCAGGTTTGGTGACACTGACAGAACGTTTTCCAGTTTCGGATATTTGCATGACAGATGAGTGGGTCTGGTATTCCAGCTCACCCTGTAGTTCATTACTTATGGAGCTCCCTTAGTGTTTTGTTGTGACAAAGTTCGCGAGTATGACATTCAGTTCTCCAGTGACTTTTCCAAACTGTCGTCTACTCATTTCTCGTCACAATCCTCTTCAATGACCGTCCGTCGCGATAACTCAGCACACACACACTTTCGTCCGTGTTGTGACTTAGCCGCTGATGTTTTCCCGTTTCCGATGTATGCGATATAAATCTTTGATATTCTGTCTTTTGAAATACCAAACGCTTCGGCTGCCTTGATTACAGAAACACCCAACATTCGAACGCAATTTAACCACGTTCCAATTCACTTAGCTCCGATATAACGCACTAAAAACTACGCAGAACACTGTTCTGAAAACGACTAACACTTGCAATGTTTTGAGGACATTGCACAGTTGTCGTTAGTGGCCAAAGACAACAGCGCAATCCGTTTTCCCTGGATGGGGGTGGATGAAATTTTCACTGCCAGTGTTTGGCTGGCGCCGCGCGGGATTAGCCGAGCGGTCTCGGGCGCTGCAGTCATGGACTGTGCGGCTTGTCCCGGCGGAGGTTCGAGTCCTCCCTCGGGCATGGGTGTGTGTGTGTTTGTCCTTAGGGTAATTTAGGTTACGTAGCGTGTAAGCTTAGGGACCGATGACCTTAGCAGTTAAGTCCCATAAGATTTCACACACATTTGAACATTTTTTTTGTTTGGCCGGTAAGAGGAGGAGAGGTGGTCGCGTAAAGTACTTGATCAGTAGTCTTTGCGCCATGTCCTGGATTAAATTTCAAACACATATATAGCGTCTCATGAAGTGAAGGCAAGTGACACTATCAATGATGATACGTCCGTCAGATGAGGACATTAAATTCGGCGGCCCCCTTGGTGCTCTTCGTGTAGAGTAGCCTAGTTGATGGAACCGGGTTTCACTCTCTCCTCTCATAGTCTCTACACACGCACATTAGTCACCTACACTTGACAGATACACTTACCTAGACAACTCTCACACTTCGCAAAGGAAAGTTGTCTGCAGCCGCAAAATGTGGGAAGACCTTTCCAATTATGGTGCTCAACTTGCCATCCGACATTAATTACAGTTGGTGTGTTTATTATTAAATCAAGTGCTAAAAATGTTAGTCTAGAGCACTGAGGCACGCCACAAAACGATTCCAGATAGACGATACTGCATGCAGAATTTCATCTGGACTTATCGCAGCAGAACACCGTGTTATATGGCATTTTGTGCACCGTCATGTTGGACCTAGAAGGATTTCCTTATGTCGAGTCGGGTGTCATCCAGAAACTTCGACAGCCCATATCTTACGAGCTATAGACAGTTGTGGATATTTGGAGTCCCTTAAATAGAACAGGGACCAGTAATGCGATTTCTGAAAACCCTGCACAACGGGTTGACAAATTAAGGTCGTCCTTTGCCTACTTCTCTCAGCCGGGGACGATCTTTAACTGGCTTGTAGTGCAGATTGCGAAGATTGATTTTCTCATGCTTTGTAAACGATGCTTCATCCTCAAACGAAATCTTACATAGAAACGCCGCCCCACCTTACAGTTTTCGTAGACACCATTGAAGATACTGCAACTAATTTTGAAAGTCATTACCATGAAGCTGTTGATGGAATGAAATGATGAAACGGATTAGAATGTGGAGTTGGCATGCAAACCGTTAGCTTTTCCCATTCTCACTGGTAGTGGCATGTGAGCTGCCTGCTAACGCTGCTAAAATGTTCCTTGCATTTATTCGCCAGTTGCTGTTGCCTTGGTGTACCTTATTCGTCAATCCTCCAGGCTCTCGAAACTTTTTGTATGACAATCAAAATATCCACGGGTGTACTGCCGGTATATAGTGTCCAACGGGCACAATATTTCGGCGATCAAACATGTCGCCATCATCAGGTGAACTGACGGACTGAGCTCCTGTGAACGCGCCGGCACGGAGATCCGTACGCTATGGCTGCTCAGGGGGAACTGGGTTCGGTCAGTCTAGACAGATTTGTCATTCCTGCGGTTCCTGTGGAAGAGAAAAGAAAAATATATTAACACACCTGTCGAATTTTCCATGCTGGTATGACCTGTAAAAGAAAAAGTAACACACTCTGCTGGGGGATTAGTAAAACTTAATCCCTCAGCAGGTCAGGCCAGCGCGTGCTTGGTCTGTGATGTGGATGTTGGCCCAGTCCACGGATGAGCCGGTTACGGGAGTGTTCCGTCCTCTCGTAGAATTTCCTGGCGATGGCGCGGAACCTTTCTCGAAGAGGCAGGATTCCGGTGTCCTCGTGGAGTTGGCGCGTCGAAAAGCGCCTTGGAAGATGCATAGCAGTCTTCAGGGCGCGGTTCTGTATCCGTTGCAGAGTCACAATGTGAGCATCTGCGGCTTTCCCCCAGACCACGGCCGCATACTCTAACAGTGGGCGAACCAATGTTAGGTAAAGCGTGATGCCGTGTTGCGGTGGCAAAGTTGACTGCGGGTTTAGCAGTGGATACAGGGCGCGGAGGCGTCCAACTGCTCTCCCTTTCACATCACGGATGTGATGCTTCCAGGTGAGCCTGCGGTCTAGGGTAACCCCTAGGTATTTTGCCGTCCCACTCCATGGGATGGGTTCTCCCAGGATTTCGAGCGGCGTAAGCCCTGGCGGCAGAAGTCTTCGAGTGAAGACGACTGCCTGGCTCTTTGTGGCGTTGAATTTCAACCGCCACTTTGTTGCCCATGAGCCCAAGGCGTCGCACCCGCGTTGGAGGCGGTTTCTCAGCACCTGGGCATTCATGCTGCGCGTGAACAGGGCTGTATCATCAGCATACAGCGCCAGTTCGACTCCTGCCACTTTCGGCGCGTCTGCAGTGTACAGGGAGTACAGCGAGGGGCCGAGAACCGACCCCTGCGGCACCCCTGCACGTATCTGCCGGTCTGTGGACGTACCGTCGTCAGCCCTCACGTGGAAGGTTCGTTCGGACAGGTACGACCGCAGCAACGTCATGTGAGACTTCGGTATCCCTTGCTCAAAGAGTTTGAACTCGAGACCGTCGTGCCACACCGAGTCAAACGCTCGGGAGACGTCGAGGAACACTGCGCCAAGGAATTCCCTTGTCTCCAGTGCCCGCATGGCCGGTTCTACCACCCGCAACAGCTGGTGGGAAGTGGCATGCTCTTCTCGGAATCCGAACTGCTCGTCCGGGATGATGCCCTCCTGGGTGACGTGTCGCATCAGTCTTCTCGCGTACAGCCTCTCGAAAACTTTCGAGAGGGACGGGAGTAGGCTGATGGGTCGGTAGCTCGATGCCTGGCGTGGGTCCTTGCCAGATTTCAGGATGGCCACGACCTCCGCGTGTTTCCACGCAGAGGGGTAGTCACCCAATCGGAGAATCTCGTTGAAAACATCGGCAAGTTGCCGGTGTAGGCCCGGTGGAAGGTTCTTCAGCAGGAGGTTTGTGACGCCATCGCTGCCTCCGGCCTTCTTGGGGTTCAGCGAGCGAAGTTGTACCGCAACTTCCTCCTCCGTTATCGGCTCGATAACGTCGCCTTCCTCCCTTGCGCCGCGGAAGGTTGGCAGTTGCTCGTGGACTCGCCGTATGTGGTCGTCGTCGATGACGTCGGCCACCGGTGTGAAGTTGGCTGCAAAGGCGTCAGCCAGGACGCTGGCTTTCGCGTCGGGGTCGCTGGCGAAGTCGTTCCCGACCTGTAAAGGCGGTATTCGCTGTCGCCGGCGTAGGAAGGACTTTACCACCCTCCATGCACTGCCATCCTCAGGATTGAGGGTAGACACAAGGTCTTCCCATTCCTGGTTCCGGTGATGCTCGACTGCTGCCTTGATTTCCCGTCTCATGCGGTTTAATCGGCGCTTCGTGTCTGGTAGGCGAGTGAGCTGCCTTTCACGAAACAGTCGGTTCTTCTCGGTGATCGCGTCCAATATAGGGCGCGGTAGCTGTCGCGAGAAGTCTCGTGTTCCCTGGCGACGTCTCGGCGTGGCTTCCTCAGCTGCTCGGAGTATTCTTCGGGTGAAGAATGGTAGGGCGGCGTCTGCCCCTACCACGGTGGGGTTTGGCGCGTCCTCGAGCAGTTCGAGCGCTTTCATCCGAAAGCGCTCGGCGTCGAGCCTGCGATAGCTCGGACGGCTGTCTGGAAGAGAAGTTCCGGCCACGTCGAGGCCAAAAATGACCGGTACGTGGTCGGAGGAGAGAGCGTTCCGCGTCTCAGCGGTCGCGAAGTGCCCGATGCCCTTCAGAAGAGCAATATCGAGCACGTCGGGCTGTCCCCGTGCAGGGAAGATCGTGGGGTCAAACGGCCCCACGGTGATCGCGCCGTTGCGGTGAACAACGCGGGAGAGGCGGCGCCCGCTGCGGCTAACAGTTCGCGAGTTCCATTCGGTGTGTTTCGCATTGAAATCCCCGGCAATGAAAACTCGCCCCTCCAGCGACAGCAGGACGTCGAAGTCGGCCTCGTCTAGCGGTCTGCTAGGCTACCGATAGACCGACACGAAAAGAATCTTTCCGGCGGTGGTGTTGACGGCCACTCCCGTGGCTTCCAGCGTGTTGAGCGCCGGCAGTTGAACTCGGTGGTGGCGCAGTGACGTCTTCACGTAGATGGCAGTGCCGCCCCCATGGGTGGCTCTGTCATCTCGGTAGCAGCAAAAGTTTGCTGCTCGCACGTCGACCCCGGGTTTGAGGAAAGTCTCCTGCACAAGGCAGATGTCGACCGCCTCGTCCCGTAGGAATTGGCGAAACTCGCCCTGCTGGGGGTGGAGACCCCGAGCGTTGAACGCGCAAATGGTTAACCCATAAATATGGTCGTTATCCATATTAGGGCTGGCTTCTCCCGGCGGTGGCCTGGAGGGCCGCCGTCACTGCTCCCACGAGCACCGATAGCTGAGTCATCAGCTGGTTGAGCGACTGCAGAAGCGCGGCCAGCTCGGTGGTGTCATCCTTCACTGTTTCGGGAAGGTTCGACTCCATCGCGACGTTTCCCATAGTCGGCAGCGGAGCGGCGTGCTGAGAACGCCCTGCGCGGGCGGCAACCATCCTAGCAGCCGCGGGCGCCGGCAAGCCGACACCCCCGACCGCAGGCGGCACCGCCGGCGAGGGCAGCTGCGACGGCTGCGGTGCCGGTGCGGCCTCCCCCGCGAGCGGCCCAGGCCGCTCGGAGGCGGCGGCCGGCTTCCCCTTAGCTACGTCCGCAAAGCTGCGACCCGGGTTTACGCGGCTGGCGCGCTTCCCTCGCTTGAAGGCGACGCACCCTCGGTAGCTCGCGACGTGGTCCCCGCCGCAATTGCAGCACGTCGGCCGGTCTTCTTTCCTCTTGGGGCAGTCCCGCGACTGGTGTTGCTCTCCGCATTTGCAGCAGCGCTCCGGCATCCTGCAAAATTTGGACACATGGTCCATGCTTTGGCAGTTGAAGCACTGGGCTCGCCTGCCTTTTGCACGGAGTGGTTCGACTTTTACGTCGAAGTCGGCAATGCTGTCAACCTGAAAAATTTTCCGGTTGTCAACCAGAACCACTAGGAACAAGGGCATGTCCCTGTGGGTCCTGGGTGACTTCATCAAGCCGATGTGGCGGGTCTGGAAGCCGATCTCTTCCAGCTGCCGCTGTAGGAATTCCGGTTCCATCTTCATTGGCAGATGGCGAATGACTGCCTTCAGCTGCTTCAGCTGAACGGTGCTCTGCGTAAAGCAATGCCACTTTTCCGATTCGCAGAGCTGCATGAGTTTCGCGTGGTCCTCAATGCAGTCTGGTGGAACCTTGTATGTGTCGTTGCCCGCGATCATCTTTCGCGGTTTTGCGACAGCGTACAGCTTGTCCCTCAGGTCAGTATAGCTCCCGGGAAACTGAATAGAGATATGCGGCGGGCGGCGGGGAATTGGGTTCGGTCGCGGCGGCGGCCGATTTACATACCTCCGCCGTCCGCGCCCCGCGCCACGGTAGCGCGGGGGAACAGATTGCGACGGCGTCTGAGATGACGTCGCTGTGATGGCTCTGTTCGCCGTGGTCGTCACAACTATGCGTTTGCTCGATTTACTCTTGATTAACCCAATCGCTGGTTCCCAAGCCTTGCTAAGATTATAGCCACAGTCACGGTTTATGAGGTCGTCATTGGTGCGAATTTCGATGGCCTCTCTAACAACGCTGTCCCAGTATCTCGACGTCTATACTAGAATCCTCGTGCGGTCATACTCCATAGCGTGATTTTCCGACAAACAATGTTCAGCGACCGCTGACTTGCTCGGATACATCAGTCGAGTGTGCCTCTGGTGTTCACGGCATCGATCCTCGACGGTACACATCGTCTGACCAATATACGACTTGCCACATTGACACGGAATCTGGTACACGCCGGCCTTCCTCAAACCGAGGTGATCTTTGGGGCTCCCCACAAGTGCACGAGTTTTATTCGGAGGACAAAACACCGTTCCGACCCGGTGTTTCTTCAGAATGCGGGCGATTTTCCCCGAGAGTGCGCCTGTGTATGGAATAAATGCAGTGCCTACCTCCTCCCTCGTGACTTCATCCATCTCAACAGGTTGTGATGCAGTGGTTGGGCGGAGAGCACGTTGGATCTGCCACTCTGAGTACCCCTTTTTTCGAAATACAGTTCTCAGATGTTCCAATTCCTGGGGTAGACTCCCTGTGTCAGAGATAGTGCGTGCCCTATGTACTAGAGTTTTAAGTACCCCATTCCTCTGTGAAGGGTGGTGGCAGCTGTCTGCGTGCAAATACAGATCAGTGTGTGTTGTCTTTCGATACACCCCATGACCTAGGGTGCCGTCAGCCCTTCTCCTGACCAAGACGTCAAGGAAAGGTAATTTACCCTCCGTTTCAGTCTCCATAGTGAATTTGATGTTGGGGTGTATGGAGTTTAGATGTATAAGAAAGTCAAGGAGTTTATCCATACCATGTGCCCAGATGACGAACGTGTCGTCCACGTAACGGAAAAAGCAAGTTGGTTTCCATTCGGATGACGACAGGGCTTCCTCCTCGAAGTTCTCCGTGTACAAATTCGCTACCACCGGTGAGAGTGGGCTACCCATGGCGACTCCTTCCGTTTGTTCGTAGTATTCTCCATTAAAAAGAAAATACGTGGAAGACAAGACATGCCTAAAAAGTTCTGTGGTATTCTCGTCAAACCTCTGACCAATCAACTCTAGCGACTCTCGCAGGGGTACCCTCGTAAACAAGGAAACGACGTCAGAACTCACCATGATATCTGACTCATCCAACCTGAAGCTATCAAGGCGTTTAACAAAATCCACGGAATTACGGATGTAACCTGTTGAGATGGATGAAGTCACGAGGGAGGAGGTAGGCACTGCATTTATTCCATACACAGGCGCACTCTCGGGGAAAATCGCCCGCATTCTGAAGAAACACCGGGTCGGAACGGTGTTTTGTCCTCCGAATAAAACTCGTGCACTTGTGGGGAGCCCCAAAGATCACCTCGGTTTGAGGAAGGCCGGCGTGTACCAGATTCCGTGTCAATGTGGCAAGTCGTATATTGGTCAGACGATGTGTACCGTCGAGGATCGATGCCGTGAACACCAGAGGCACACTCGACTGATGTATCCGAGCAAGTCAGCGGTCGCTGAACATTGTTTGTCGGAAAATCACGCTATGGAGTATGACCGCACGAGGATTCTAGTATAGACGTCGAGATACTGGGACAGCGTTGTTAGAGAGGCCATCGAAATTCGCACCAATGACGACCCCATAAACCGTGACTGTGGCTATAATCTTAGCAAGGCTTGGGAACCAGCGATTGGGTTAATCAAGAGTAAATCGAGCAAACGCATAGTTGTGACGACCACGGCGGACAGAGCCATCACAGCGACGTCATCTCAGACGCCGTCGCAATCTGTTCCCCCGCGCTACCGTGGCGCGGGGCGCGGACGGCGGAGGGAGCGCGCCGCGGGCGGAGGGTATTTAAATCGGCCGCCGCCGCGACCGAACCCAGTTCCCCCTGAGCAGCCATAGCGTACGGATCTCCGTGCCGCCGCGTTCACAGGAGCTCAGTCCGTCAGTTCACCTGATAATGGCGACATGTTTGATCGCCGAAATATTGTGCCCGTTGGACACTATAGACCGGCAGTACACCCGTGGATATTTTGATTATCAAATACGCCGAGAGAAACTCAAGAATTTTTGTATGACGTTTGCAAAGACAGACAGCGGAGGTTCTCACGGTAAAGATACCTTCCAGCATAAAACAACACCGCTGCCCGAACAGCTTGGCCAAATGCACCATAAATGAAAATCATATCCACTTTTTGGACTGTAATACAAAGTGTACAAGTCTGAAAAACTTGTAAGGTGTCAGGCAAATCCAACACCTTACATGAAAACCCTGACATGATAAGCAAATCCAGTAGTATGTCACATAGTTATACATAGTCAAAAACAGTAGCTGCAGCGATAGACAGTAAAAGTGTTCAAGAAAAAGTGAGAATTCTAGCAGTGGCAATAGCATAATTAGTTATGAATATTGAAAATTGTTAGTATTAAGTTTTCTCTCCAATGCAAGCGCGCAGGTGGCGGACACATCGTTGACAAGTTGGTTCTGACCCAACAAGTAAGTGAATGGATTGTCAGTCTTGGTAGTGTCAAGTCGTGTGAACAAAAAATTTATGAAATGCGTGAGATCGTATGAGTGCATGTTGTCGCAAAGTAGGGCGTGTGAATTGCTTTGAAAACATTAAATAAGGGCTTCGGAAATATTAGCAATGGCAGATCGAGACCTTGACCGAACTGAGGTAGAGACCCAACATGAAAATCGACAGAGAATAGAGGACAGTACAACAGAAGATGCAGTATGGCGAGAAATTGGACAGATAACAAACCATAACGAGGATAATGTACGTCAAGGCATAGAAAACGTAAGTCAGTGTACGACAGAGGAGCAGGAAAGTAGTGAGACAGTCGATGAGGATTCTAACTTGCGTCTTGAATACGTAGAACCCATAGTACAAGTAATCAGAGCTCCCTCACCACACAGTACAAGGAATGCGAGCAGAAACGTGTCACAGCAGAGGTCAATGCAATCGGTTGCGAACCAACACTTGGGCGAAAGCACAGAACGTAGGACGTCGTAAGAAAACGCAATAGGACCCACGAATCTGGCAGAATTATTACAACAAATTACGGAAACCATGACAAGGCAAAATAAAGAAATTGCGAACCAAATTAAAATTCAGAATGCAGAAACCACGAGACAAATGCATGAGATTAAAGAACAAAACAAAAAAATTCTGTTACACCTAAGTCATATTGAAGAAGAGGCAAAAGAAACTCGAGAAGTGATAGGAAACTTAATAAAAGGTCATAATCAATTGAGATCAGACATTGACAAGGTACAAACATTGCGTAATGACACTCAGGACGAGATCAAAACATTACGTAACAACACCCAGGGAGAAGTCAAGAAACTAAAGAAACAGATAAACGTAATTACTAGACAAGCAGCAGGTACAGCGCATGAAATTGTTGAAAAAAAGTGTGTTGCCCAAACTATCACAAAAGCAGCGCTGAAAAGATATGATAACCGCATAGTCAAAATAGAAGCGCAAACGAAGCGACAATTTCAGAAATTGCGAAGAGAGTTGTTGCAAACCATTGAAGAGCGTAGTGAACAAGACCGAACAAGCACCGAGTCTGCAACCACATCCGTATCTGTAACAGCACCGGAAAAACAGGTAATTAAGGAAGACATTATGCATTTGCGATTCCAATCACAGGCGGAAAGTAACATACGTGAAATCAGACAGCCTGCAATGCGGGTACGCGAAAGTTACAGTGGACAATATCCAATGGGTCTACCACAACCGGAAAGAACGACGGGAGAAATGATCAGAAACAAAAGTGGCGAAGAATCGTGAATTTCATATGGAACTATGACGAAGTACGACAACGATCATTTCCTCACAGTCAGAAAATTTCAACACTTTCGAGAAGGAAACTCATTACATCCACGAACTTTTATTGATCAATTCCGAGTAGGATTACCAGAACACTGGACGCTAGCACACAAATTAGACTTTATATGTGCACACATGTCAGGAACAGTCGTAGAAACCATGCAGAATGTTGCAGCGACATGCCGATCGTACGAAGATTTCAGAGAGAAGTTTCTCTCACGATGCTGGTCCAGCGAAGCAGAGTGAAGTACGAATTATTACAGAACCCATATTTTGAAAATTCTGGAGAGAAGAGTCCCGTGAAATTTTTCGAAGCAATGGCAAACAAAAATCAATTCTTAGATGTACCATAAAGTGACGGAGAGTTGATTAAATTATGCGCGATGAAGCTACCATTGAAATACCAGCAAACATTAGCAGGTCGCGGAGGCAATGACGTCGAAGCATTTAAAGGTATTCTAAGGGAACTAGAGTTCATATTTTCGGAAGATGACGCAAGAAGAAGAAGAAGCGCATGTGAAAACGAAAGCAAACAGCAGTGGAATCCACAAGACACAGGACGAAGAAACAATAATTACGAACCACGTGATAACTTCGCACCAAGAAACGACAATAGATTTCAACAAAAAACCGGTTATGGATATAGAAGAGAATATGGCAATAACTATAATTCACCCAGGAACGGCAACAACTATTACAGAGGAAATAACGACAACCGGAACAGGTACTGGAGAACCAATAGACCGACAAATTATCAACAAAGAAACCACTATCAACAAGCTGAACTAGGAAAGCAAATAAAGATAGATGAGGTTGAGGTAAGACCACCAAACCCGAATAAACGTTCGATTTGACAGCTAAGCACCCATGCCAAAGAGAATGACGCACCGACCCAGGACAATTGCAGCACCTTGAACAGAGAAGTCAAAATCTAATCACGAGAAGAGAAGAAGGAAGAAACAAATCCGCAGGGACCAGATGAAAACGAAGACAAGAAAATAAGAATATCATGTTGGGACGAAATTAATTGGGAGATTACTGACGAGGAAGATGAATTACCAGAGGCATGCACAACGAATGTAGGAGGAAAGGACGAAGTAATGAATATTGCAGAGCTATTTGAGATGGAAACTAGGGAAAGCGTATTCAATGAGGATAATTCGCAGTCGACAATAGTTGAAAATAAGTTACGAGTGGGCACACAACCCAACGTATATAATGAAGGAAGTTATGAAGAGATAATTAGAGCATTTAGATGCGATTATGTGGAAGTAGCGACGAGGAAGGAGAAGATAGACGAGGATGAGGAAAAAGTAGAGGATGTAGAAGAAAGCGTAAATGAAGGAAGAAATAGAGAAGAGGAAATAAAAGAGAGAAAAGTAGCAGTCGAAGATTATCCTACAGAAAGTTCGAATTCACAAGAGAAATTCCTAAAAAGACTCATGTATGATTCAGTGGAGGATTCGTTGATGCAAGAAGAAGAAGAACAGAACCAACCCTTTCAAATTCAACCAATTGTGAAGGCCATGGTAAAGAATATCCCAGTCAATATTGTAATTGATAGCGGAAGTGAACTGACTGCGATCTCAGAAAATTTATTCATGCAGTGTAATGCCAATGAGGAATTGCCAGTTCTGAAAACACGTAAGATTAAAGTAAGAGGTCCTATTAGAAACAATGCTGCGGAAGTTACGAGACAGACAAGGTTAACTCTTTCGTGCCAAGGTCAAAAGATCGAAGCCAACTTCGTGATTATACCTAAACTAACTGTAGATTTGATCAAAGGTGCAGATTTTTTAAATGAGAGACGAGCGATAATAGATATGGGGAAAGGTAGCGTAACATTCGGGAATGTCAGACTTCTCTTTGAGCAAAAGCTAAAATTAGAAGTAGTACCAGTTATAAACAAACAATTAAGAATGATGCGAGATTAAGAGGATAAAGAATTAGAATGGTATGCACAAAAAGAAGGAATCGCTTCAACTCATGTTAGAAGTCCATAAAGAAATCGACGAAAAATTGCAAGAAGTTCACGGTATTTCGGAACACAGTAAAAGAGAATTGGAGGGTATTTTACGAGATAAAGCAAAGGTACATTTACCTAAGGCTGGCAGTATTAAACACTTTCAGTACAAGTTTGAAGATTAATTTTATTATTGGTAAATAATCAGCACAATATTTCAAGATTATGTTGCAGATAAGATCGTCAGGAGAAAGAAGAATGAAGAGAGAGGAAGGTGGGAAAAAGACAGTAGTTTCAATAATAACACCAATAGTACCGTAGCTTAAGGTGAAGGGATAAAGCGTAGATAGTCTAACAGCATGAAATACTAATATGCTATACACCACGACACTACACAAAAATAAAAAACGAATTTGAGGATTCTTGAATAGACGTTAAGACTCAAAATATCTTAGAATTGTAACATGGAAAGGGCGCCGAAATTTGTAAAGCTTTTTAAGTAGGCGCAAAACAAGTAGATAGTAGATATATGTTAGATGATTATAAGTAAAACTTTTTGTAACAACCATTCTAAAAACTCCAGCAAGGAAGAGATGCAACGACCCACAAGTTGCAACGCGAGATGTATCAGGAAAGAAAAGGACGTAATCAGCAGGACTCGATTCCTACATAGCAGGAGCGTCGAGAGAAGGGAAAGGCGAAACTAACAGACGGCCCTTGTAGCGAAAGTGGGCAATAAATGTGCCCGCTAGGTAGAACCTTGCTGGGATGGAACAGGAAACCGCACAGTGACAGCCCTGCAGAGGCGCCACGGGACGCCAGGACACCGGATTTTCACCGCTCGTAAACCCCAGGGCGCCCCCGACTCAGCGGAGCGAGCAAAAAACGGCCGGACGAGAAGACCGCTTGGGCAAGCCACCGCTGGCAAAAAATATGCGTAAAAGTCACACTACTGCTATTAAAGAGCACGGTGATGCACGAAACTGAAGAAGAAATTCCACAAATTAAAAATGACGCGCCCAAACAATTTATCAAACTGTTACTAGGACGAGAACTTCAAACCGACTAGTTATCAATAAATATTTCCATATCCTGCCCAGAGAAGAACCAAGAAGCAAGTAAGAAGCAGAGAAAAAGCGGGAAGAACAGAAGTTGAAGATTCGCAAGATTGAGACCAAGAAAGAAGATGGGTGAAGAATAGACGACATACCTTCCCAAATCCCTATCCTATTGTAAACTAGTCGTCTGCGAAGTATTACAACGAAAAACGACCCCTTTCAGCGAAACATAACGATGACTTTCACGCATACAAAGCCAGTAAACCACGAGATTCTGCACTCACAGCTCCATTCCATTATGGGACCGCCACAACAACAACACACACTTGCAAAGCCAACCAGGAACGACGAACGAAGCTGTACATCAAATGCTTGCCCACATCCATCTCGCTCAAGTCCATCACCTTCGTTCAAAAACATTCGCCAACGTCATGCTTGAACATTCATAGGATTGTGTGAATGCGTGAAATCAAATTATGTCATGTAGGAATTGTGTAAAAGAAACGTGTGAAAAACTAAATAAGTTAAGCACACCAGACAGCTAATAAACTAAAAAAATAAGTCATTGACTATGGACTTAAATAAAGAATAGACTATCGATAAAAATAAGTCATTAGTTCTGAAATGGACAGTATATAAAAAAAACAATATGCCACGTATTTGCTTCTCATAAAAATAAAAGAATAACTATATTTTACTTATTTTCTCCTTATAAAAGCAAAGAATAAAAAATTATCTTGTTGGATGTTTTCCCTTTCTTTAACATTTGTACCATTTATTAGGATAATATCTCAATACTTGTGTATGTATATTTCTGTGTCAAAGTAATTCTTGGAAATAATTCTTATTTGTTAATGTAACAATGTTGAAATAAGTGTCTAGAAACAAAAGCATTCTACTTGCACATATTATTTAGAAAATGTCTTAGGAACAGATTTTACTTAATTACTATATTTATATAAACAATATTTCTAAGAAAATCGATGTGAAAGACTCCTCACTTTCGAAAACAAACTTCTTAAAAAACAAACATCACACTTAAATAAAGAAAGAAAATAATTAAATATTAATAATAGCATAAAAATATTCTTCTCTTGTCATTTTTAATTATAATGTGGAAGAATATAAAAATATAAATTAGTAATACAAACTAGCATAGAACAGAATAACGTGGCTGAACAATACGCAACAAAATTTAGATAAATTAGAAAATTTTTGACTGACTTAGGCAACGATTCAATCATTGCCTAAATTCAGTGAAAAAATTAAGTTCGAAGGGTGGTGATATGTAAGGTGTCAGGCAAATCCAACACCTTACATGAAAACCCTGACATGATAAGCAAATCCAGTAGTATGTCACATAGCTCCGAATAAATCGTGACATTAAATTAACCAAAGTAATACGAGTAACGAGTGAGCAAATGGAATACCACAGACTAACACAAGAATGCCTAAATGCATGTCGTACCTTCCCACCGTGAGGCAGACGCAGTTCCAAGGGGAGAAACGAGGACGGACCCTAGAGCAGAACCGTGTTAAGCTAGATAAGGGAGGGGCTGGGCACCCACGCTGCGAGCCTACCTGTACGACTATACAACCCGCACGTTTTAGCGTGAGGCTTTTTCGCGTCTCAGGTATGTCAAGGACAACCCCCAGCCCATGTTAAAAGCTAGAGCCCTCCAGAAAAGCAGTATAGATCTTACGATAACACAAAAAGGGCCACTACCACCCGCAAGTTTTAGCGTGAGACTTTTTCGCGTGTCTGTTACATTAGGACAATCCTCCAGCCCATGTTAAAAGATAGAGCCCTCCAGAAGAACAGCATAGATCTCACGATAACGCTAAAAGGACCACACCAGCTGCAGGTTTTAGCGTGAGACTTTTTAGCGTCTCTGTTACGTTGCAAACTTTAAAAACATTGCCCCACCACGAAAAGTATAACGTTTCTCATTGGATAGACAGAATTTTTGTAGGCGGAGCTTAAGGTTAACATTGAGACCCTCATTGGTCAGATGAAAACATAGCCAGATAGTTTTTTTTAAACTAACTTCGGTAAATTGTAGTAAGGAGAAGTTAGAGAAGAGTTAGTTCCGAGACGGCGGGCTGGATGGCTGCTGCGCCGGCCGCTGCCGCCCTGACACTGCTTAGACACCGACAAGGTAATGAACGCACGCGATGCCGCATTTTTGAGCGCATAAGGCTTCACTCAGAACTGCAGAAGTCTCATCTGTTACACCCCTTTTTTCCGTAAAACTAATGGTGATCGTTAATTAAAACTCATGGTGTTCACATTTGCCACTTGAAGAATAGATCTCAAACGCGATGATTTTTCTTTTATATAGTTATTGAGAAGCCACATCAGCCACTGTAATTTACGACAAGTTAGTTAAGTTATTAAAGATAATTGAGGGTCACTGTAGACCATTTTGATAGTTTTCTCTTTTGTGAAACTTAAATTAAACCTAGATTATAGATGTGATATGGCATAGGTCATCCTTCGATCGATTGTAGAACTTGGAAACCCATTCAGGGAATATTCGTTCACATTTTTGTTGAACGCAGTTGGTTTTTACCATCCTGTATTAAAACATTTCCTTTTACCTATATTGCAATTTATAAACGATGTTTTGTGAGTAGAATAAAATTTCCAATGGTAAACTTAACTGCTTTTTCGACGTTATTTTACCAGCTAACTAAAAATAGGAAAGCCTTGAACCCTTTCCACTATATTTAGTTAGAATTAAGATTCTTTTACAGGGAGTGCAGTGGAGCTGACGCTGAGATCATTTAGTATTTGGTTATATCATCGCTAGTCTCACTGAACTCTTCTGAATTCTACATGTCATGTGTGGTCTGGCGTCTCCTTACCAGCAGCAGCTCCCAGGTTCAAACTAGTCAATTCCCTAAAAAACACGCTCAGAGCGTCGTTGCGCGAAAGTGGTAGGGAGACACGATATAGTACAATCAGACACCACCATGAATGTTTAGAAACTTCGCGAACAAGTTGTCTGATCCCTGCTACAGTAAGGCATAGAACGATCGATAGTCTTCAATCGCGCAGGTAAATACAGGGAACTTAAGTGAGTTACGTCTTGCTTACAATTGGCACACTATGGCACACGTTTGTGGGACCTCTTCTCTTAATGCCGAAAGTTGTTTGCGGAGTTATTACTTTGTTTTCATTTCATTAATTTTATACTGTTACGACTCTGGAGTTCTTTACGAAGGCTCTATCAAATATTTAGTTCTATTAGAAAAAGGCTGTAACCTATTTCGACATCTATAAGCATTGAAAATGCATGCACATGTCACAAAATGTCCCACACTGTCCGCTATAAATTAGTGAAAAACACACGTCGATATCTTTAGTCGTTCTGTGTTGGAATGGCTTGTCTTAGCATTCTGCCCCCAAGTATGTAACGCAATAGCATTCTTACGTTTTCCCATGAACCATGGACCTTGCCATTGGTGGGGAGGCTTGCGTGCCCTAGCGATACAGATAGCTGTACCGTAGGTGCTACCACAACGGAGGGGCATCTATTGGAAACCCAGACAAACGTGCGGTTTTTGAAGAGGGGCAGCAGCCTTTCCAGTAGTTGCAGGGGCAACAGTCTGAGTGATTGACTGATCTGGCCCTGTAACAATAATCGAAACGGCCTTGCTGTGCTGGTACAGCGAACGGCTGAAAGCAAGTGAGAACTACAGCCTTAATTTTTCCCTAGAGCGTGCAGCTTTACTGTATGGTTAAATGATGATGGCGTCCTCTTGGGTAAAATATTCCGGAGGTTAAATAGTCCCCCACTCAGATCTCCGGGCGGGGACTATTCAGGAGGACGTTGTTATCAGGATAAAGAAAACTGACGTTCTACGGACCGGAGAGTGGAATGTCAGATCCCTTAATCTGGCAGGTAGGTTAGAAAATTTAAAAATGGAAATGGATAGGTTAAAGTTAGATACAGTGGGAGTTAGTGAAGTTCGGTGGCAGGAGGAACAAGACTTCTGGTCAGCTGAGTTCGGGGTTATAAATACAAAATTAAATACACGTAATGCAGGAGTAGGTTTAATAATGAATAAAAAATAGGAGCGCACATAAGCTACTACAAATAGCATAGTGAACGCATTACTGTAGCCAAGAGAGACACGAAGCCCGCACCTGTCACAGTAGTACAAGTTTATATGCCAAATAGCTACGCAGATGATGAAGAGACTGAAGAAATGTATGATGAGATAAAAGAAATTATTCAGATAGTGAAGAGAGACGAAAATTTAATTGTCATGGGTGACTGGAATTCGATAGTAGTAAATGGAAGAGAAGGAAAAGTAGTAGGTGAATATGGAATGGGGGTAAGGAATTGAAAGAGGAAGCCGCCTGGTAGAATTTTGCACAAAGCATAACTTAATCATAGTTAACACTTGGTTTAAGAATCATGAAAGAAGGTTGTACGAGGGTTACTCCAAAAGAAATGCACACTATTTTGTAAAAATACAGTTTGTAGATACATCCTTCCCGCTTGTTTTCAATCTCTTTAGTTCAACCTGTAGCAGTGAGTAGCGCCGTCACAGCATGTCTTCAAGATGGCTGCTACACTTGACGTTCGTTAGAAGCAACGTGCTGTCATAGAATTCCTGTGCTGTGAAAACGAGACAGCGGGAAACATCCACAAGAGGTTGAGAAAGGTGTATAGAGATGCTGTCGATCGCAGTACAGTTAGTCGGTGGGCAAGCAGGTTACGTGATGAAAGCGGGCACGGCAATATTGAGGGTTGTCCTCGCAGCGGCAGGCCTCGTGCTACTCACACTCAAGACAATATGCAGAGTGTTAACGACTTGGTGACTCCTGACAGACGCATCACAGTGAACGAATTGTCACGCTACGTTGGGATAGGGGAAGGAAGTGTTTGCAGAATACTGAAAGTGTTGGCGTTAAAAAAGGTTTGTGCCTGGTGGGTTCCTAGGATGTTGACGGTGGCTCACAAAGAAACAAGAAAAACGATATGCAGCGAACATTTGGAACAGTACGAGAATGGTGGAGATGAATTTCTTGTAAGAATTGTGACAAGTGATGAAACATGGTTCCATCATTTTTCACCAGAGACGAAGAGGCAATCAGTGAATGGTATCATGCAAATACACCCAAGAAAAAAACATTCTAAACCACACCTTCTGCTAGAAAAGTTATAGTTACGGTGTTTTTCGATTCCGAAGAACTCTTGTTTGTGGACATCATGCCAAGTGAAACAGCCATAAATTCTGATGCATATGTGACGATACTGAAGGAACTTCAACATCGACTGAGTCGTGTTCGACCACATCGGCAAAATCAGGATGTTTTGCTGTTGCACGACAATGCACGGCCACACGTCAGTCAAAAAACCATGGAAGCTATCACAAAACTCGGATGGACAACACTAAAACACCCGCCTTACAGTACTGACCTGGCTCAATGTGATTATCATCTCTTTGGGAAACTGAAAGACTCTCTTCGTGGAACAAGATTTGAAGATGATGACTCCCTTGTGCACGCTGCCAAACAGTGGCTCCAACAGGTTGGTCCAGAATTTTACCGTGCGGGTATACAGGCGCTGGTTCCAAGATGGCGTAAGGCAGATGAGAGGGATGGAAATTATGTGGAGAAATAAAAATATTGTTCATAAAGGATGTATCTACACACTGTAAAACTTTCAAACATGTAGAATAGAAGATGGATTTTAAAAATAATAGTGTGCATTTCTATTGGCGTGACCCTCGTATATGTGGAAGAGGTCTGGAGACACAGCAAGGTTCCAGATAGATTATATCATCGTAAGACAGATTTCGGAGCCAGGGTTTAAATTGTAAGACATTTCCAGCGGAAGATGTGGACTCTGATCACAAGCTATTGGTTATGAATTGTAGATTAAAACTGAAGAAACTGCAAAAAGGTAGGAATTTAAGGATATCGGATTTGGATAAACTGAAAGAACCAGAGGTTTCAGAAAGTTTCACAAAGAGCAGTATGGAACGACTGACAAGAACAGGGGAAAGAAATACAGTAGAAGACGAATGGGTAGCTATGAGAGATGAAATAGTGAAGTACGTAAAAAGACGACGGCTAGTAGAAATCCTTAGATAACAGAAGAGGCATTGAATTTAATTGATGAAAGGAGAAAACATAAAAATGCAGTAAATGAAGCAGGCAAAAAGGAATACAAAGGTCTAAAAAATGAGATCGACAGCAAGTGCAAAATGGCTAAGCGGGAATGGCTAGAGAACAAATGTAAGGTTTTACAGGCATATATCACTAGGGGCAAGATAGATACTGCCTAATGGGAAATTAAAGAGACCTTTGGAGAAAAGAGAACCACTTGCATAAATATCAAGAGCTCTGATGGAAACCCAGTTCTAAGTAAAGAAGGGAAAGCAGAGAGGCGGAAGCAGTATATAGAAGGTCTGTACAAGGGGGATGTACTAGAGGGCAATATTATGGAAATGGAAGAGGTCGTAGACGTAGATGAAATGGGAGATGTGATACTGCGTGATGAATTTGACAGAGCACTGATAGGACCTAAGTCGAAACAAGGCTCCGGGAATAGACAACATTCCATTAGAATTACTGATAGCCTTGGGAGAGCCAGCCCTGACAAAACTCTACCATCTGGTGAGCAAGATGAATGAGACAGGGGAAATACCCTCAGACTTCAAGAAGAATATAATAATTCCAATCCCAAAGAGAGCAGGTGTTGACAGGTGTGAAAATTACCGAAATATCAGTTTAATAAGCCACGGCAGCAAAATACTAATGCGAATTCTTTACAGACGAATGGAAAAACTGGTAGAAGCCGGCCTTGCGGAAGATCAGTTTGGATTCCGTAGAAATGTTGGAACACGCGAGGCAGTACTGACCCTACGACTATCTTAGAAGATAGATTAAGAAAAGGCAAACCTACGTTTCTAGCATTTGTAGACTTAGAGAAAGCTTTTGACAATGTTGACTGGAATACTCTCTTTCAAATTCTGTAGGTGACAAAGATCAAATATAGGGAGCGAAAGGCTATCTGCAATTTGTACAGAAACCAGATGGCAGTTATAAGAGTCGAAGGGCATGAAAGGGAAGCAGTGGTTGGGAAGGAAGTGAGACAGGGTTTTAGCCTATCCACGATGTTATTTAATCTGTACATTGAGCAAGCAGTAAAGGAAACAAAATAAAAATTTGGAGTAGAAATTAAAATCCACGGAGAAGAAATAAAAAAATGAGGTTTGTCGATGACATTGTAATTCTATCAGAGACAGCAAAGGACCTGGAAGAGCAGCGGAACGGAATGGACAGTGTCTTCAATGGAGGAAATAAGACGAAGATCACCAAAAGCAAAACGAGGATAATGGAATGTAGTCGAATTAAGTTGGGTGATGCTGAGGGAATTAGATTATGAAATGAGGCACTTAAAGTAGTAAATGAATTTTGCTATTTAGGGAGCAAAATAACTGATGATTGTCAAAGTACAGATGATGGAAATGGAAATGATCGTATGGCGTCAGTGGCCGGGAGTTCCCATACGGTAAGTTTGGCCGCCAAGTACTAGTCTTAATGAGTGCGAAGCCCCATTGATGTGACCTGCACGTCGACAATGGGGAAGAAATGATGATGATGACAGCACAACACCCAGTCCGCCAGGGGAGAAAACCTGCTTCCCCAGCCAGGAATCTAACCTGGGCACCCGTGGTTGGCAATCCAACGTGCTGACTTTTTTTAATTTTTAACTCATTTTGTTTTTTATTGTTCGTTCCATTTGTTTATGGCGGACGTCCCATGACACCCATTCAGGTTCATCGTTAATCTATTTCCTCAGTTTTTTGTTACAGAGGGCGACTAACACACTGACCGAACACGCTCAGCTACCGTGCCGGCAACCATTCAGCTAATGGGGCGTACTGTACAGAGGATATAAAATGTAGACCGGCAATGGCAAAACAAGTGTTTCTGAAGAAGAGAAATTTGTTAACATCGAGTATAGATTTAAGTGTCAGGAAGTCTTTTCTAAATGTATTTTCACGGAGTGTAGCCATGTATGGAAGTGAAACATGGACGATAAATAGTTTATACAAGAAGAGAATAGAAGCTTTCGAAATGTGGTGCTACAGAAGATTGCTGAAGATTAGATGGGTAGATCACGTAACTAATTAGGAGGTACTGAATAGCAGTGGGGAAAAGAGGAATTTGTGGCAAAACTTGGCCAGAGGAAGGGATCGATTGGCAGGACATGTTCTGAGGCACCAATGGATTACCAAGTTAGTATTGGAGGGCAGCGTGGAGGGAAAAAAATCGTAGAGGGAGACCAAGAGGAGAATACACTAAGCAGATTCGGAAGGATGTAGGGTGCAGTAATTACTTGGAGATGAAGAAGCTTGCACAGGACACAGTAGCATGGAGAGCAGCAACAAACCAATTTCTGGACTGAAGACCACACGTTAGAATTATGCATGCAGTACCTAAAAGCGCAGTACACAACGCGTTGAAATATCAGAAAATGTGAATGTATCCTTCATTATCAACTGAAGAAACATATTCATGATACAACTGATGTAGGGCTGGAGAGGTAAAGCCGGAACGGCGAAGCGCGACAACTTGAACGTATTGAAAATTCCTCGAGTATCTACACTGAAGAGCCAAAGAAACTGGTACACCTGCCTAATATCGTGTAGGCCCCCGCGAGCACGCAGGAGTGCTGTAGCACGACTTGGCATGGACTCGACTAATGTGTGAAGTAGTGCTGAAGGGAACTGACAACATGAATCCTGCAGGGCTGTCCATAAATCCACAAGAGTACGAGGGGGTGGATATCTCTTCTGAACAGCATGATGCAAGGCATCACAGATATACTCCATAGTTTTCATGTTCGGGAAGTTTGGTGGCCAGGAGAAATATTTAAACTCATAAGTGTGCTCCTGGAGCCACCCTGTAGCAGTTCTGGACGTGTGGGATGTAGCTGTTGGAATTGCACAAGTCCGTCGGAATGCCCAATGGACATGAATGGATGCAGGTGATCAGGCAGGATGCTTACGTACGTGTCACGTCTCACAGTCATATCTAGACGTATCAGGGGTCCCATATCATTCCAACTGCACACGCTCCCACCATCATAGAGCCTCCACCAGCTTGAACATTTCCCTGCTGACATGCAGGGTGTGTAAGGTGTCAGGCAAATCCAACACCTTCCATGAAAACCCTGACATGATAAGCAAATCCAGTAGTATGTCACATAGCTCCGAATAAATCGTGACATTAAATTAACCAAAGTAATACGAGTAACGAGTGAGCAAATAGAATACCACAGACTAACACAAGAATGCCTAAATGCATGTCATACCTTCCCACCGTGAGACAGACGCAGTTCCGAGGGGAGAAACGAGAACAGAAGCCGAGAGCAGAACCGTGTTAAGCTAGAAGGCCCTACGATAACCCACGTCGCCAGCCTACCGCTAAGACCACACCACCCGCAAGATTTAGCGTGAGACTTTTTCGCGTCTCTGTTACCTCAAGGACCACCCCCCAGCCTATGTTAAAAGCTTGAGCCCTCCAGAAAAACAGTATAGATCTTACGATAACACAAAAAGGGCCACTACCACCCGCAAGTTTTAGCGTGAGACTTTTTCGCGTGTCTGTTACATTAGGACCACCCCCCAGCCCATGTTAAAAGATAGAGCCCTCCAGAAGAAGAGTATAGATCTTATGATAACGCTAAAAGGACCACACCAGCTGCAGGTTTTAGCGTGAGACTTTTTAGCGTCTCTGTTACGTTGCAAACTTTAAAAACATTGCCCCACCACGAAAAGTATAACGTTTATCATTGGATAGACAAAATTTTTGTAGGCGGAGCTTAAGGTTAACATTCAGACCCTGATTGATCAGATGAAAACACAGCCAGATGTTTTTTTAAACCAACTTCGGTAAATGGTAGTAAGGAGAAGTTAGGAGAGGAGAGTTAGTTCCGAGACGGCGAGCTGGATGGCTGCTGCGCCGCCGGCCGCTGCCGCCCTGACGCTGCCTAAACACCGACAAGGTAATGAACGCACGCGATGCAGCATTTTTGAGCGCATAAGGCTTCACTCAGAACTGCAGAAGTCTCATCTGTTACAACCCCTTTTTGCGTAATACTAGTGTCGATCGTAAATTAAAGCTCATGGTGTTCACATTTGCCACTTGAAGTAAAAATCTGAAACTCGATGATTTCTCTGTTATATAATTATTGAGTAGCCTCATCAGCCACTGTAATTTACGACAAGTTAGATAAGTAATTAAAGATAATTGAGAGTCACTGTAGACCATTTTGATAGTTTTCTCTTTTGTGAAACTTAATTTAAACCTAGATTATAGATGTGATATGGCATAGATCATCCTTCGATCCATTGTAGAACGTGGAAACCCATTCAGGTAATATTTGTTCACACTTTTGTTGAAGGCAGTTGGTTTTTACCATCCTGTATTAAAACATTTCCTTTTATCAATAGTGCAATTTATAAACGATGTTTTGTGAGTAGAATAAAATTTCCAATGGTAAACTTAACTGCTTTTTCGACGTTGTTTTACCAGCTAAATAAAAATAGTAAAGCCTTGAACTCCTTCTACTAAATTTAGTTAGTATTAAGATTCTTTTACAGGGAATGCAGTGGAGCTGACGCTGAGATCATTAAGCATTTGTTTATATCATCGCTAGTCTCAGTGAACTCTTCTGAATTCTACGTGTCATGTGTGGTCTGGCGTCTCCTTACCAGCAACAGGTCCCAGGTTCAAACTAGTCAATTCCCTATAAAACACGCTCAGAGCGTCGTTGAGCGAAAGTGGTAGGGAGACACGATATAGAACAAACAGACACCACCATGAATGTTTAGAGGTCCATGGAGTCAACAGCTTGCCTCCGTACCCATACACGTCCATCCGCACGATACAATTTGAAACGAAACTCGTCCGAGCAGGCAACACGTTTCCAGTCATCAACAGTCCAATGTCGGTGTTGACTGGCCCATGCGAGGGGTAAAACTACATGTCGTGCAATTATCGAGGGTACACGAGTGCGCCTTCGGCTCCGAAAGCCTATATCGATGATGTTTCGTTGAATGGTTCGCATGCTGACACTTGTTGATGGCCCAGCATTGAAATCTGCAGCTATTTGCGGAAGGGTGGCAATTCTTTCACGTTGAACGATTATCTTCGGTCGTCGTTGGTACCGTTCTTGCAGGATCTTTTTCCGGCCGCAGCGAAGTCGGAGATTCGATGTTTTACCAGATTTCAGGTATTCGCAGTACACTCGTGAAATGGTTGTACGGAAAATCCCCACTTCATCGCTACCTCGGAGATGCTGTATTCCATCGCTCGTGCCCCGACTATAACACACTTAAATCTTGATAACCTGCCATCGGTAACCAATCTAACAACTGCGCCAGACACTTGTTGTCTTATAGAGGCTTTGCCGACAGCAACGCCTTATTCTGCCTGTTTACTTATCTCTGTATTTGAATACGCATCCCTATACCATTTTCTGTGGCGCTTCAGTTTAATTTGCTAACAATTCTCGAGAAGCTCACGAGAAAACCGCGCGGCGGCGCCTGTCGTGGCGCGCTAGTGAACTACGGCAATACGCGCAGGTGTTGTATTTGAAATGAATGCTAACACAACACAAACATGCTCGCGACCCGCTGTGCTCTTAGCTCGCGTGTCTTACATAAAATGTATCCGTAGTTGAAAATAATAACAACCTTCGGCTGTATAAGAGAATGACGACAACGAAATTTTGGCTGGGCCCGGAGACGAATTTGGATATCCCGATTTACGCGAGCGGTCGTCTTAACCGCTTTGGCTATCCACGCACGACTCACGGCCAGACCCAAACTTCCATATGTCGTCGTTCCTGCGTCACAACCTGTACTCGTATAATCCCCGTGCGGGGGAGGACTTTTAATTGAAAGTCGCTGCCCTGTATCGATGGTTATTCGTATTCGCAACTTGGAATACATTTTCATGTGTTCTTAACAACACAGGCACTACAATATCATATCCATCCGGCGATACCAGGCAGCGATTTTCAATTAAAATGTCCCCCCTGTACGGGCATTACACACCGAGTGTAAGAACACATGATGTGACGGAGGAACGATGACATATGGCCGTGAGTCGTGCACGGATAGCCGAAGTGGGTTCGACGACCGCTCTAGCAAAGGTGGAAATCCGTGTTTCTAGTCCCGGTCCGGCACGATTTTTCACTGTCGTCATTCCTTTATAGAGCTGATGGTTGTTAGTGTTCGCAACCGCGAATACATTTCATGTATTTCATAACGGCTGTTGTCGCCGCAGTGCCTGTTCCTTCGGACGTTCAAAATGGTTCAAATGGCTCTGAGCACTATGGGACTCAACATCTATGGTCATCAGTCCCCTAAAACTTAGAACTACTTAAACCTAACTAAACTAAGGACATCACACAACACCCAGCCATCACGAGGCAGAAAAATCCCTGACCCCGCCGGGAATCTAACCCGGGAACCTGGGCGTGGGAAGCGCGAACGCTACCGCACGACCACGAGATGCGGGCTTCCTACGGACGTGCGTGCATGTCCGAAGAAACATTAAATCATTCTTCCTAACAACACTGGCACTGCAATATAGTTTGTTTAACATTTCTCGTTAATAAAGTGATTCAAATTAGCATGGATGCATGGTCGTAAGTCGTGCTCGCATAGCCTAATGGATGAACCGAGCGAGGTGGCGCAGAGGTTAGCACACTGGACTCGCATTCGGGAGGACGACGGTTCAATCCCACGTCCGGCCATCCTGATTTAGGTTTTCCGTGATTTCCCTAAATCGCTCCAGGCAAATGCCGGTTCAAATGGCTCTGAGCACTATGGGACTTAACATCTATGGTCATCAGTCCCCTAGAACTTAGAACTACCTAAACCTAACTAACCTAAGGACATCACACAACACACAGTCATCAGCAAATGGCGCGATGGTTCCTTTGAAAGGGCACGGCCGATCCCTTCCCCATCCTTCCCTAATCCGATGAGACCGACGACCTCACTGTTGCCGACACGGTAGCTCAGCGTGTTCGGTCAGAGGGTTAGCTGCCCTCTGTAATAAAGAAACTGAGTTAATGGATCAACGACGAACTGAAGCGGGTGTCCTACGACGTCCGCCGGGAGCAGATGTAACGAACTAAAGCGAACAAAATAAGAAAAAAATGGTTTATAGTGACACCTTGCGCGTCGAGCGAGCAGGTCGTAGTTAACTTCCGCCTGTGCAGCAGCGCCGCTTGTGTCGAAGCTACTCAGTCTTGGTGTATCGGCCGGAGTCACATTGCAGTTGCGTAGCGAAGTTTGTTGTCGGTTTTTTTCTTGGCGGCGAAGTTTTCTGCCCGCGCCGTGGTGTCTGTCGCGTCTCCTAAGTCTGTTCCTCGTTGAGCTACTGTTCGTTTCAGTTTTGCCAAGAGTACGAGTGTGTTCAACTTGGCTCTTTTAGAAAGTCACGATTGGTTGGCTGATGTTATCCCTGTTGTAAAGTGTTGTTTATACACAGAGATGGTTCCGTCAGTCAAGTCGTCCTTGAAAATCCGGCAATCGAGTATAACCTTCCTCCCGAAGTGGACGATTCATTTCTTAAAACAGCGTTGCTTCCGTTTGGAGTAATACAGCATATCCGATGGGAACGCTGGTCAGCGCAACATTGCTTCCAGTGTTATAATGGTATTCGGACCGTGGACATGTGCGTTAAAAACAATATTCCTTCCCACTTAACTGTTTTTGGTTACCGGATCCTTGTTACGCATGCAGGGCAGAAAGGAACATGTTTTCTCTGTAACGAAAGCGGTCATCTCAGATTTGATTGTCCTCGCCGTACTACTGTTCTGACGTCTTATAAAAAAACGTCTTCGCAGTCAGCTGTCAGTCAGTCTCCAGCTTTAAGCGATGTGGGATCAACATTACCTCCTACTTCTCGCGAATTTCCACAAGTTAATCGTTCTGAGTTGTGTTCCCCGATTTCTGATGAGTACAGTGGCGATGGCTCCTCTATCAAATCGGAGCTTGACGTGCCCCCAACCTTTCCACATAAAGAGTGTATGTTTTCACGGAGTGGTGTGAAACAGCGTTTTCAACCTGCACGTGCAGCGGCGCGTCGTAAAAAGAAAAATGAGAATTCCTCGGCTTCCGGTTGGGAGGATTAGAATTATCCCTTCTTTCCCCCTCCTTCGGACGTTCAGGAGAGAAGGACGTGATGAGCGCTTTTTCCTTAGTGTTGTTAATTGACCTTAGATGAGCTAACGGATGCAGGCATATACATTTCTAACCCTAAATGTTAATAGGATATGTTCCCAATTACGGGTTGCTGCGTTACGACAATTTACACACCTGGAAATTGAAATAAGAACACCGTGAATTCATTGTCCCAGGAAGGGGAAACTTTATTGACACATTCCTGGGGTCAGATAGATCACATGATCACACTGACAGAACCACAGGCACATAGACACAGGCAACAGAGCATGCACAATGTCGGCACTAGTACAGTGTACATCCACCTTTCGCAGCAATGCAGGCTGCTATTCTCCCATGGAGACTTGCCGTGCCATTTCCACCTGGCGCCTCAGTTGGACCAGCGTTCGTGCTGGACGTGCAGACCTCGTGAGACCACGCTTCATCCAGCGCCAAACATGCTCAATGGGGGACAGATCCGGAGATCTTGCTGGCCAGGGTAGTTGACTTACACCTTCTAGAGCACGTTGGGTGGCACAGGGTACATGCGGACGTGCATTGTCCTGTTGGAACAGCAAGTTCCCTTGCCGGTCTAGGAATGGTAGAACGATGGGTTCGATGACGGTTTGGATGTACCGTGCACTATTCAGTGTCCCCTCGACGATCACCAGAGGTGTACGGCCAGTGTAGGAGATCGCTCCCCACACCATGATGCCTGGTGTTGGCCCTGTGTGCCTCAGTCGTATGCAGTCCTGATTGTGGCGCTCACCTGCACGGCGCCAAACACGCATACGACCATCATTGGCACCAAGGCAGAAGCGACTCTCATCGCTGAAGACGACACGTCTCCATTCGTCCCTCCATTCACGCCTGTCGCGACACCACTGGAGGCGGGCTGCACGATGTTGGGGCGTGAGCTGAAGACGGCCTAACGGTGTGCGGGACCGTATCCCAGCTTTATGGAGACTGTTGCGAATGGTCCTCGCCGATACCCCAGGAGCAACAGTGTCCCTAATTTGCTGGGAAGTGGCGGTGCGGTCCCCTACAGCACTGCGTAGGATCCTACGGTCTTGGCGTGCATCCGTGCGTCGCTGCGGTCCGGTCCCAGGTCGACGGGCACGTGCACCTTCCGCCGATCACTGGCGACAACAGCGATGTACTGTGGAGACCTCACGCCTCACGTGTTGAGCAATTCGGCGGTACGCCCACCCGGCCTCCCGCATGCCCACTATACGCCCTCGCTCAAAGTCCGTCAACTGCACATACGGTTCACGTCCACGCTGTCGCGGCATGCTACCAGTGTTAAAGACTGCGATGGAGCTCCGTATGCCACGGCAAACTGGCTGACACTGACGGCGGCGGTGCACAAATGCTGCGCAGCTAGCGCCATTCGACGGCCAACACGGCGGTTCCTGGTGTGTCCACTGTGCCGTGCATGTGATCATTGCTTGTACAGCCCTCTCGCAGTGTCCGGAGCAAGTATGGTGGGTCTGACACACGGGTGTCAATGTGTTCTCTTTTCCATTTCCAGGAGTGCATTTACGATTCCCAAGCTGATATCGTGAGCTTACAAGAGCTGTTTGATGTGTTTTGTCTTCCTGGATACTCTGTGTTTCAATGTCGCGCCTGAAAATTCTATCGGTATGGCTTTTCTTTATGGAGATGGAATTCCGCTGACGGTCTTCGAAACGCTGGATGACGATAGCGGTATAAGCTGTAGTTTTTATGACCTCACCTTAATTTTTCTTTACGCTCCGACTGGATCCGGTAGTTCATCCAATCGCGCGCGGTTTTATAAGGAAGTACTTGTTTATTTACTCCGGCGGAACCCGCGCAAGGTTTTGTTCGGGGGGGGGGGGGGGGGCAATTTTAACTGTCTCTTACTTCGTGCAGATCAGACCCTCAGTTATACATACAGTCATGAACTTAATGTTATGGTGACGTCCTTGCATCTCCAAGATGCTTGGGTTTGCAGATTGGTGCGGTTTACGTTTTTTACAGTTACTTCAAGTAGCCGATTGGACAGCTTTTATTTATCTGCCCCCATATGTAGTCAGCTTCTATTGATTGATGTAATTCCTGCCAGTTTCACTGATCATTGCGCTGTTTCAATCACTTTTAACCACGTCCCGCAGCGGGTCCATCTTTCGCGCCCTTTATGGAAGCTAAACACTCTACACATCTCACGGACTCCTCTCTGGAAGCCATCATCGCAGACTTATCGCGGCGGACAACCCAGTCCCAAGCGCGATATTCCTCACTTCTCGAATGGTGGGTTACCTTTGCTAAAATTCGAAATACACTCAAACATTTTAGCTCTGAAAAAGCGGCTGAAATAAGGCGAACTAGGGAATTTATTATGCTCTTCTTCGCGATCTTTACGATAATGCTCGTGATGCCCCCTTGAGAATCATCGTCGTCCACCGTATGAAGGCATAACTTCAACTCAAATGTAGGCAAATGGATGATGTCCGAAAGGGTTCCCAGCCACGTTCGATCGTACAGGATGAGTTGACCTCTCTATTATCTTCTTCGACTTCACAAGCGATCTCAAAGGACGTGTCTTTCTACCATTTGTTCTCTTGTGGATTCAGACGGTCCACCGTCTGTTGGTTTTTACCTCCTTCCTTGATGGTGTTGTTACGCCAGCTCTGCAGGAACAGTTTTTCTCTGTATTCCATCGCGATGATATACTTCATATTGTGGTTCGTTCTCCCTCCCACAAATCGCCTGGCTTCGATGGCCTTCCCAAAGAATTTTATATTCGATTTTGGCCCCTGATAAGAGATACGATAACTTCTATGGTGAATGAAGTATTCCTCGGAGGCCTTCTCCCGCCCAGCTTCAAGGTTGCTAAAATTGACATGATCCCCAAAAAAGCCCGGACGTTTGCGTGTGGATCAGTTTCGCCCGATAAACCTCTTCATTTCTGATTATAAAATAGTGGCACGAATGGCAAATAGCCAACTATCAGTATTGTTGGCTACCATCATCGCGAGCCATCAAAGCTGTCTTTCGGGTCGTACTCTCCTGACTCCCGTTGCTGAATGTCGTAATTTAATTTCGATTGCTTCCGCCATTCCCGTGCCAAGCGCTTTGCTTTTCATTGATGCACGAACGGCAAACCTTTCTCCCAACAGCGACCAGCCACCCAAACGAGCAGCTATAGATCGCAATAAGGTTTCCTGAAACAGCACGTGTGGCGACATAGATAATGGACTTCCTTGAAGGTCATGTTAATCATGGATTCCTTATGCGAGTATTGACGACTGTTGGTTTTAACGATGCTGCACGGCGGCTGTTTAGCTCTCTAATTACTGGTATTCGGGTGACCATTGACGTAAATGGGCGTCTTACTTCCCCCATCGCGGTGTGTCAGGGCGTCTTTCAAGGGAGTCCATTATCTATGTCGCTATACATGCCGTTTCTGTAACCCTTATTGCGATCTACAGCTGCTCGTTTGGGTGGCTGGGAGAAAGGATTACTGTTCGTGCATATTCTGATGACGTTATGGTTATTCTCCGTACCCATGATAAGATACCATTGCTGAAGGAAGTTTTGGATGCCTTTTGTTGTATTACGAGAGCGCGAGTTAATGACCAGAAATGCCGCTTACTCAGTTTGCGAGGATTTGACGCTGTTGAAATTCCATGGGCTTTGAAGGTCACTCAATATCGATCGCTAGGTGTTCCAATTGACAGTTGTCCGCTAAAGATGGCTACGACAAACTAGAAGTCTGTCACGGATGAGATTCAGGGAGCAATCATTGAAAACGAGCGTCGCTAACTCTCACTTCTTCATAAGGTTCAAATGGCTCTGAGCACTATGGGACTTAACATCCATGGTCATCAGTCCCCTAGAACAACTTAAACCTAACTAACCTAAGGACATCACACAACACCCAGTCATCACGAGGCAGAGGAAATCCCTGACCCCGCCGGGAATCAAAGCCGGTAACCCGGTCTTCATAAGGTCCGGGCCGTGGAAACATGTGTTAAGTAAGGCTTATTTTATTCACTTCCTGCAATGATGTACCGCAAGTTGCAAAGTTTAACGGGCAGGTTTATCTGTCGCAACTCTACATTCCGCGAGCGTTATGGGGTCATGGCGCGCCCCCGTCTGCTGGCAGGCTTGGACCTCCCTGACATTCGGGTTAAGGCTTCTGCTTTATTCATCTGTCGCACCGTTTTAACATGTCAACGCCCCCTCCCCACCCCAGTCACTTACAGCTCGCCTTCATGACTGTATCCGACCCGCGAGTTTAACACCTCCAGTAGATATTGGTAGGATTAGTTATAAACTACGGCACGTTAAGGAATTTTTTCTTGAAGTCAGTTATTTAGGAGCAAATATCCTTTCCCAAGTGAATCTCTCCATAAAAATGCTGTTAAGCCGCTGGCCAATTCCTCATAGTGTTCCCTCCGTGGAAGCCGTGTCGCCAGAAACGAACTGGAAGATTGTTTGCTCTAACGTTAGCCACCGAATTTCCCGATGGAAGTGGCGTCCTTGTACTACGAAGTTGTTCATGATATTGTACCTACCAACGTGTGACTTTTTCGTGTTGGCCTCAATGTTAGAGAATTCCCTCTCTAGGCCCGACAAGACGCCTCCTGAGGCGCGGCAAGGTAGGAGTAGGCAAAATGCAACAGGGAATAACAATATTAACGTGCTAATAGTAAACTGCAGGAGCGTCTATAGAAAGGTCCCAGAACTGCTCTCATTAATAAACGGTCACAACGCCCATATAGTACTAGGGACAGAAAGTTGGCTGAACCCAGACGTAAACAGTAATGAAATCCTAAACTTAGATTGGAATGTATACCGCAGAGACAGGCTGGACAGTGAAGGGGGAGGCGTGTTTATAGCGATAAGAAGTGCAATAGTATGGAAGGAAATTCACGGAGATCCGAATTGTGAAATAATTTGGGTGAAGGTCACGGTTAAAGCAGGCTCAGATATGGTAATTGGATGTCTCTATAGGCCCCCGGGCTCAGCAGCTGTTGTGGCTGAGCACCTGAAGAATAATTTGGAAAATATTTCGAGTAGATTTCCCCACCATGTTATAGTTCTGGGTGGAGATTTTAATTTGCCGGATATAGACTGGGAGACTCAAATGTTCATAACGGGTGGCAGGGAAAAAGAATCCAGTGAAATTTTTTTAAGTGCTTTATCTGAAAACTACCTTGAGCAGTTAAACAGAGGACCGACTCGTGGCGATAACATATTAGACCTTCTGGTGACAAACAGACCCTAACTATTTGAATCAGTTAATGCAGAACAGGGAATCAACGATCATAAAGCGGTTACTGCATCGATGATTTCAGCCTTAAATAGAAATATTAAAAAAGGTAGGAAGATTTTTCTGTTTAGCAAAAGTGACAAAAGGCAGATTTCAGGCTACTTGATGGCTCAACACAAAAATTTTGTCTCAAGTACAGAGAGTGTTGAGGATCAGTGGACAAAGTTCAAAACCATCGTACAATATGCGTTAGATGAGCATGTGCCAAGCAAGATCGTAAGAGATCGAAAAGAGCCACCGTGGTGCAACAACCGAGTTAGAAATCTGCTGCGGAAGCAAAAGGAACTTCACAGCAAACATAAACATAGCCAAACCCTTGCAGACAAATAAAAATTACGCGAAGCGAAATGTAGTGTGAGGAGGGCCATGCGAGAGGCGTTCAATGAATTCGAAAGTAAAGTTCCATGTACTGACTTGGCAGAAACTCCTAAGAAATTTTGGTCTTATGGATCAAAACAAAATGTCCAGACACTCTGTGACCAAAATGGTACTGAAACAGAGGATGACAGTCTAAAGGCCGAAATACTAAATGTCTTGTTCCAAAGCTGTTTCACAGAGGAAGACTGCACTGTAGTTCCTTCTCTAGATTGTCGCACAGATGACAAAATGGTAGATATCGAAATAGACGACAGAGGGATAGAGAAACAATTAAAATCGCTCAAAAGAGGAAAGGTCGCTGGACTTGATGGGATACCAGTTCGATTTTACACAGAGTACGCGAAGGAACTTGCCCCCCTTCTTACAGCGGTGTACCGTAGGTCTCTAGAAGAGCGAAGCGTTCCAAAGGATTGGAAAAGGGCACATGTCATCCTCGTTTTCAAGAATGGACGTCGAACAGATGTTCTGAACTATAGACCTATATCTCTAACGTCGATCAGTTGTAGAATTTTGGAACACGTATTATGTTCGAGTATAATGACTTTGCTGGAGACTAGAAATCTACTGTGTAGGAATCAGCATGGGTTTCGAAAAAGACGGTCGTGTGAAACCCAGCTCGCGCTATTCGTCCACGAGACGCAGAGGGCCATAGACACGGGTTCACAGGTAGATGCCGTATTTCTTGACTTCCGCAAGGCATTTGACACAGTTCCCCACAGTCGTATAATGAACAAAGTAAGAGCCTACGGACTATCAGACCAGTTGTGTGATTGGATTGAGGAGTTCCTAGATAACAGAACGCAGCATGTCATTCTCAATGGAGAGAAGTCTTCCGAAGTAAGAGTGATTTCAGGTGTGCCGCAGGGGAGTGTCATAGGACCGTTGCTTTTCATAATATACATAAATGACCTGGTGGATGACATCGGAAGTTCACTGAGGCTTTTTGTAGATGATGATGTTGTGTATCGAGAGGTTGCAACAATGAAAAATTGTACTGAAATGCAGGAGGATTTGCAACCAATTGACGCATGGTGCAGGGAATGGCAATTGAATCTCAATGTAGACAAGTGTAATGTGCTGCGAATACATAGAAAGATAGATCCCTTATCATTTAGATAGAAAATAGCAGGTCAGCAACTGGAAGCAGTTAATTCCATAAATTATCTGGGAGTACGCATTATTAGTGATTTAAAATGGAATGATCATATAAAGTTGATCGTCGGTAAAGCAGATGCCAGACTGAGATTCATTGGAAGAATCCTAAGGAAATGCAATCCGAAAACAAAGGAAGTAGGTTACAGTACGCTTGTTCGCCCACTGCTTGAATACTGCTCAACAGTGTGGGATCCGTACCAGATAGGGTTGATAGAAGAGATAGAGAAGATCCAACGGAGAGCAGCGAGCTTCGTTACAGGATCATTTAGTAATCGCGAAAGCGTTACGGAGATGATAGATAAACTCCAGTGGAAGACTCTGCAGGAGAGACGCTCAGTAGCTCGGTACGGGCTCTTGTTAAAGTTTCGAGAATCTACCTTCACCGAAGAGTCAAGTAGTATATTGCTCCCTCCTACGTATATCTCGCGAAGAGACCATGAGGATAAAATCAGAGAGATTAGAGCCCACACAGAAGCATACCGACTATCCTTCTTTCCACGAACAATACGAGACTGGAATAGAAGGGAGAACCGATAGAGGTACTCAGGGTACCCTCCGCCACACACCAAAAAAAATGGTTCAAATGGATCTGAGCACTATGGGACTCAACTGCTGTGGTCATCAGTCCCCTCGAACTTAGAACTACTTAAACCTAACTAACTTAAGGACATCACACACATCCATGCCCAAGGCAGGATTCGAACCTGCGACCGTAGCAGTCGCACGGTTCCGGACTGCGCGCCTAGAACCGCGAGACCACCGCGACCGGCCCGCCACACACCCTCAGGTGGCTTGCGTAGTATGGATGTAGATGATGTAGATGTAGATGTAGAATGTGACGGAGCGTTGCAGTCGTTGCTATCAAACTGATACGTTATATCATCGGTTGATCTCCTGCGGTCATGGCCACTGGAGATGGCTTCGCCGACAACTGGCTTTTCTCCTCCCGACGTCGGAGGCGGCTATCTCGGGGGAGATTCTCGTGCGTCCCGATTCAACCTTCTTTCCCCGATCGAACAACAATGCCATCATGAGGCTTGTTGGATATTATGTCCACTACGTGACGGTGAGTGGATATGAAGCAGATCCGTGTGCCTTTTCCTAATATATGGGCACAGCCCATGGGACGTGGCTCAGGATGCCACGTTATCGTGAGCTTTTTTCTAATATGCTGTATTTTGTTTTCATCGACAAGGAGTTCTATAAGTCAAAATCTCCTTTTTTGGGGACACTCTTGTTTGGATTTTAATGTCCCACGGTGTAGAACTGAAGGAGGAAAGAAGGTGTTGCCACGTTAAAATTAACGCCATATTCCTTCACATACGTTTTTCTAATATAACCCTTTTGTTTTTGTCCAAATGACTTATTTTGTTTTATTTTGATTGATTGCCTTAAATAAGTGCTTTGTAGGAAAGAAAAACAGTAGTGTAATGGGATGTGAACTAATTGGGATAATACATGTGTTGGGTTCATATCTCCCCATTGTCATTTTTATTTCTTTTTCAATTTGAAAAAAAAGTAAGCAGGAGCTCCCGGGTTTGAGTTCCGGTCCGGCACATATTTTTACTTCTTGTCGCCGATACCGCATAAAAAAAGTAGTAAGGCGATCACTCGGGATAAGTGGAAAATACGGGTTCGAATCCCGGCCCAGAACAAATTTTCATTGTCATTTCGTTATACAGTCGATGGTTGTCCATATTCGCAACTGCGAATATGTTTCAGTATAAGATTAGAGATGCTGCCACGTACGAATCCCATTCTTCCAAAAAATGCCGTTGCAAGCCTAACTGCAGAGTGCACGCACGTGACAGAGACCTCAAAGATCTATTCATTCGCCCGCTAGCGACACTAGCCAAGAGTAGCATTCCGAAGTTCCTTATGGACTTCTTTCGATGAAGTAGTTCGCATTAAATATCTAATGAAAATCGGCTGCGATAGTATAGACGTGTAGATCCAACGACGGTTGAAAGAATAGTACCTATACAACGCAAGGAGAATTCTTTACTGTTCTGGAAGAGAAATGACAGCAGTTACCGTGGTCTAGCTGTCGTGGCAAAAAAATCTCGCAGTACCTGCTAGTTCCGTTCCCAGTGGGAGAATATTTTCCGAAACAGGACAACTGATAAGCGAAGAAGCAGACTAGAAGGCCACCTGGTTAATAAAATCATAGCTGTAAACAAAAATCGACGGCAGTGCAGTAACTGGAAGTAAATATACATTCTGATGAATAATTTTTTTTTCTTTCTGCAATAAGATAATGTATGTAAGCAGTTTCTGGCTATAATAGGTTACAACATTTCTCTTTTTATATACAGGGTGTTCAAAAAAGTGTCGAATACTTTGAGAGGGGGTAGTACTCATTAAAACAAGAAAAATAAGTCCAATAGACATGGGTCCGGAAACGCATACTTTCGTACATAAACTCGTGTTTACAGGAAGGGCTGCGCGACACTTGGTTACGGATATTAGCACAGTCGTTGCGTTGGCGCTTCGTCAAATGTGTCAGCAGGATAGTATAAGGTCTTACTCACCTACCATTAGGTGGTGTGCAGCCAGTTGTGTGGTTCGAGTCGTGTTGTAGTCCACGTTAGTTTACGTAGTGTTTGTGTGCCTTATTGGACAGTACTGTCAACGCGCATTGTCCTTGTGCTGTTTGCAAGTACAAATTGCGTAGTACATTTACATTTTCTCTCTTCCACCATTTGTTAGAAATTGAAGCCTACTACTCGACAAGTGAAAGGCGGACATGATATTCTGTTATGGTTTAGCAAATGGACGTAGCCTGCGTGCCCAGAGTGCTATCTGATAAGCTGTTCGGCAGACTTTTCCAGCGTCTGAGGGACACAGGTACCCTTGCACCTCGGAAGACTGACAATGGAAGGCCCCACAAAGTCCGCGCTCCTGAAATGGAGGGCGTGTGCTAATTTCGGTGGAAGAAACCCCCTGAGACTAGTGTGCGGCGGTTAGCAGCAACAGAAGGCGTGTCACACTCTTATCTGGGGGCTACTTCATGAAAATTGCTGTACCCACATCATCTACAGCGCGTTCAGGCCCTAAGGCCACAGGATCATCATGGCAGAGGGCGGTTCTGTTGCAGAAGTGTGCCGCAGATGCACTGTTCGCATCCAAGAATTTATTTACCGATGAGGCTGGGTTCACACGAGATGGTGTTGTGAATTTCCATAACCAGCATGTATGGGCAGATGTAAATCCCCATGCAATTCAGGAAAGAGGGCATCAGTATCGATTCTCATTCAACGTATGGGCAGGCGTACTTGACGATAGATTAATACGGTCATACGAGCTACCACAAATGTTAACTGGGACGCATTATCTAGACTTTCTCATTAATGTGTTGCCTGCCTTGCTGGAGGCTGTGTCATTCCAGCAACGAATACAAATGTTGTTAATGCCTGATGGCGCACCACTTTCGTCACAATGTGCGCGAACGTCTGACGTAGACATTTCAGGACTGCGGGATTTGTCGGGGGGAAGGGGGGGGGGCACACCTTGGCCTGCTCGGTCCCCATACCTCAATTCCCTAGACCTTTGGTTATGGTGCCACTTGAAGGACTTGGTCTACGCCACCCTAATCAACGATGTACGACACTCCAGAGTCGCATCTTCAGTGCGTGCCAGCAGGTACAACAACAACAACAACAACAACAACAACTGGGTATACTTCAAAGGGTGCGTCATTCCTTACACTGGAGGGCAGAGGGATGCATTGTCATGAGTGGACGCTACGTTGAACACCTCCTGTGAACAAGCGTTTGTCGCAGAAAATATTCATTTCCGGACCCAAGTTTATTGTACTAATTTTTCTTGTATCGATGAGTATCACGGCCTCTCAAAGAATTAGACATTTTTTTGAACACCTTGTATATATATGTTTTTGTTTCTTGCCATATCTGTTTTTTTTTCCAATAGCAGTTCTTTCATTTTTGTCTTCTGTGAAATATACTACTACTTCAACAAAAATTAATAAAGGTAGTTAACTTGATACCAGTGTAGAAAGTACAATTTCAAATTCTTCCTTACTCGTACGTAAGACAACGATCACGACTGCTCCGGCTCAGTGCTTCGTTGTACACTAGTTTCGCGCAGTCTCTCAGAGAGCGTAGCATCATCGACAACTTCTCCGAAAGTACTCGGGAAATTCCTGAGAATTTGCGCGTTTCTCGAGTACGATAGTAGACCATCCTACTAACGAGAAGAACACGGCAAGTGCCATTACCCGATTTTCCAGAAACTTCGCTCAGTGGAATTGGAGTCAAAATAAGCGTACACGTGTTTCGGCTTATCCGTAGATACTCGATGGTAGCTGAGAAAACGACGGTGAAAGTTTCCGACATAACTAGATGCTTTTAGCGTATGGTAATATTAGTTGAAATGGTGGCACACTGGCTATCGTTGCGGTCTTTTTTCCTCCCATGTTCAAAACCCGATTATTATTTGTATTTATTTTATTTTATTTTTTAAATTAACTCTTTTCATTTACCTACTCATGTCCGTAGAAGGCTGTTACACGAATGCTTCTTGTCAAGTTAGGCGATAAAAGACTTTATATCAATTGTAAAATTACAACTACGTCTCACAATAAGTGTCATACATCAATTATATATTATATGTGTGTATGGTATTTTCAGAGGTTACACTAGTTTATATTTTCATATTCTTATATTCCATTCTTATATCAATTCTTATATTAAGTCTTATATTTTATTCTTATGTTTATTCTTCAGGAGAACGTGGTGCATTCCATTGGATGATAACGATCGTAGAAAAAATCGTAACATAGAACTTCCGAACATCAAGAGCACTGCGCGATGCAGGTTTGCCACAGTGACATTTCTTCTTGTGAATCTCTTTTGGGTAACAAATGTTGCTAACACTGCTGAAGATTTCAGCGTTGGCAATAGCTTCGCGCCGATCCATGCATAACGGATCCCTTTACCGAAAACTGACACTTGGAATTGATTATGAAGGAAGATACAGTGTAGGAATTTCACCGAAAACAATTTCAAATAATTTTCTCATTGTTTTTTTTATTTTTGTTAAATTTATTCTCCAGCAGACAAAAAAGGACAACACATTTTCACCATACATTGGAAATCATTCTTCTAGTGATCTTCCACGGACATAGGTAGGTAAATGAAAAACAAAAATAAAAATGATAATTAGGTTTCGAACACGGGACGCAAACGTGTGAAACCGCGGCGCTAGCCACGACTTCGTTTGAAGATGCTGTCTTCTCCTGCCGAGAGGCATTTGCTGTGTATCGCTTGGTAGCTATCCATTACGATATCGTTGCAACTAAAATTAACTCCATTCTTGTGAAGAATTTTCCTCCGAAGTTGTTTTCAGAGAATTTCAGAATGCCTGGAGGTTTATCTTATGCTAAAGTACCTGGCAGCCCTAGAATCAATCGTTTGCCTGCTTTGTTGGACTTCCTAGCATTACGTTCTTGTATAGTACAGTGCTGAGCTCCGTACTTAAGAGAGTTCACGGGTTTGGATTTCCAGGTTTCAGCCAACTTCTTGAGACTATGTTTATTTAAACATACTGATCGCCCTTTGCTACGACTAGTAGCTGGTTGTGTATAATTATCTACATGCCATCATGGACAGTTGTAGCTCCGTTTACTGTGCTTGCAGAAAATAAATAATTTATACACCAGGTCCATTTGTACAAAATATACCTTGAATCTAGAAAGTTTTCTCTCCCTAAGCCATTCTTTTCTAGTCGGGTATTATTTAACGTAAATGTAAAGAAATGCGTAAATATTTCTTTCATTTGTTTAATTTTTGTTAAATAATTTATGATCACCTGACATTGTTTTTGGGGTCAAAACTCTTCGTGACACGAAATACATTCTGCCCAACTAGAGTTGTTGTTTGTTTAAATTATTAATTTGCTACTTCGCAAAGCACAGAAAACGGAGATACAATCATTATCAAACCTTCGCTGTGCCTAATATTTAGATATGACATACATTTTTTATTCATTTTCAGCACGGAAAACAACTAAAGACGACCGTCAGAGACTGGGCGGCATTATTTCCAGACAGCATGTGGAATGTGTACCTTACGGAAATATGAAATCGATCGAGCAACTGCGGTATCCAAGTATCTGTTGGAGGCTAGCCGCTGCGACGCGCTGTTCCTATCGTTTCATCTTAACAAGAGATGATGAGATACGCTGCTCCTGAGCTTCGAGTCTCGGAAGTGTGTATGTGTGTGTGTGTGTGTGTGTGTGTGTGTGTGTGTGTGTGTTTCTCTCTGAAAGGTCACCGCAACGTAACGACCTACGTCACCCACTGCTAACGTCCCACGACTATACTGAGCTGCCAGTGTCCCCTACCCTAACATATGGTTGCACCTTCAATGGCGCAATTTATACGGAAAATTATCTGCAATGTGTGTGTGGGGCAGGGCGGGAGGGAGAGCGACGGGAAAGATTAAAGGACCTTCCCAAGCAAAGCACAATTCGAAGTGACACGCACTGTTATGTGCATGACAGGATCATAAATAATGGAAAAAGGCAATACGAAAATGAAAATGTTCGTGTAGGTATTGATAACAAAAGATTAATGTGTTTTTAATTCATGTTCATCTTTTGCTCTGTATGATGACTTTCACGAAGTTACCTTAATTTGCATAGTTCTGTACATTTCTGTATGGTGTAATATAATATTCTAGGTTAATTCTGTAAGCAGACAAAAAGTATAGCTTCACTTACTTAGACAATTATTTAATCAACTAAGCATACAAATTGCAGCCTCAAAATACGTGTACCCACTTCTAATTTCTCTAGTTCTGAACCAGTAGCAATTCGAGAACACAAATATTCACCGATATGACGCCAGGAATGAAAATGACCTCCGTCATTCATAAATTAACCAGAATTTTTCACAGAAACAAGCAAACGATACAGTCATCAAAATATTCAGCCATCTCTTCAATGAACAAATGTTTCTCATAGACCATAAAACACTTTCAGAAACACAAATACTTATTGGAAATGGATACTAAACCGTGGCGATGAAAGTAAATCTTAGTTCGGAACTTTTTTTTGACATTCGTATTTACACTGTTCTTAATCTGTGTTTGAATTAAGATTCATGTAAGCAGAAAGCACTCACTAACAGAACTCTATGTAGCCATTTGTTAAAATTAATTTCTGTTAATAACATGACACGCTCTACATCATAGCAATATTTCACAGTCATGAGCTATGGAACTTGAAGCAACTATGTTCTTTCAGATATATACCGGCATATTAATGCAATCTGCGTTAAAGATAGTCTTGAAAGATATATACAAATGCATTTATGCGACTCGTCTCATTGATGATTGTTCTAAAAAAGAATGCGTGATGCGAGCACAGGCGGAAGCAAAACGTTCAGCTCCTTGACTTACCCAGTTCTGTAAGTGAAATTATGGAACAATGCCATCTAATCTCGCTGTTACGTGACTTAGTTTGCGAGGAAGCAGACTGAATAGCACTCATCCTGTTAAGAGGTCTTAATGTACATAACACGGCTGACTTTTGCTAAGAACAACTCACACACACACACACACACACACACACACACACACACACCCATGCCCGAGGAAGGACTCGAACCTCCGGCAGGAGGGACCGCGCAATCAGATCATGGAGCTTCGAACCGCGCGGTCACTCCCCCCGACGACTTGCAGATAGTGTCACCGGATCGGAATGTGTTAAGCATGGGCTATATGATTATTTGTAGTTAACTTACTGCTAGGTATAAGTGCCCTGTTGAGGTCCTGCCTTCTTATGCTGAGTTGTGGTCTAATTTAAGCTCATACCGAAAATGTAGCCGTATTAGTGTTAAATCCATTTGCGTTAACCGAGTGCGGTATCACACTGGCAAGACACTGACCTCGCATGCACCAGGAGCTGTGAGAGTTCCTTTAAAAAAAATTCATTTTTTACTTTTTATTGTTTCCTGTTTATGTTCGTACCACGTTGTGAGCTCTCTCTAACAATGCAGTGATTCCGTTTGTTTTTCTGAGGATCTTGCTTCGTTTCAATCAGAAATCCAACTTCCTTCTGCCGTGGCGTTTTAATAGCGTGTCTGTGTTTATTCTACTCATGTCAGTAGCCTGACTTCTCATGGCATCTAAATCTGCCTTAGAGGCGGTATAACGATAACGAAGTAGATGAAGGGAAAAGAATTATAAGGTGTTCGACTAATACGAACCTGTCAAACAGTTGTCATTAGTCGCAGATGGCATGCTTAGAACACGTCTTTTTGTGTGAAATTTTATTGCTTTAATTATGCCATTACATATTTCTTCTATAATAATAATAATGGCCTGTGACGAGGGCCTCCCGTCGGGTAGACCGCTCGCCTGGTGCAAGTCTTTCGATGTGACGCCACTTTGGCGACTTGCGCGTCGATGGGGATAAAATGATAATGATTAGGACAACACAACACCCAGTCCGTGAGTGGAGAAAATCTCCGACCCAGCCGGGAATCGAACCCGGGCCCTTAAGATTGACAGCCTGTCGCGCTGAACACTTTTTTTTACGACGACCTGTATAAAATAAAATATTTCTGGGAAACGTAAATAAGTGGACTTTTTTTATATAATAGTGAAAAACTATCCTGCTTCTGTCAGTGCAAAACAATAACGGTCTACGTTCCTCTTTTGGGCGCGTACCTCGCTAATCCCGTTCTACCTCGCGTTGGTGTCGAGTACGTCTCCACGTGTGGTTGTGGATCCTCTCCACTGTCCTGGTCCTTTAACTCAGCTACCGGGGGCGGACATTTCTTCTATAATCACTTACAATCGCAAGGTTATACTACAAGTTGGCCATTTCAAGTGCAACACCAGGAATAATAGCAAATAACTAAATTTTACTTATTGTGCATATAGACTACATGTTGTAGGAGGAATTCATGATTATATAGGTGTTCGGAAATCCGTTACAAACTTCTAGAATTTGTAGAGGAGAGTGAGCACATAATATTTTGAATAGGAAGCCATGTCCGAAAACGTCATCCGACCACGTTACAGAGCGTCAAAGTTATAGTCATCGGCGCCTGTAAATGTTTGTCTATACAGGGTCATTCTGCGATGATCTTATAAACTTTCTAGGATGATGAATAAGGATAAATGTACCAATTTGAGGTAAGGACCCCTGTACCGGAAACGAACGAGTCGAAAGTTATAAGTGAAAAACGTTCTGATAACTTTGAAATACATGTACTGGTACTGTTGTTGCTAAGATTGTAGGGTAGGCAACTTTCAGACCATAACAAGAAAAATGAGTAGTAATCATGGGCCCTAACGTGCATACCTTAAGAACTATGAGCACTTGTTCATCTTCGCTACTGTGAAACACTTCTCCGCTACTGAACAAGTGCTAATAGCTCTTATGTATGCACGTTAGAGCCCATGTATTCCACTGTCAGATGTATCAGAACGATTTTCGCTAATAACTCTAGACTCGTTCGTATCCGGTACTGGGACAATTACCTCAAATTGATACATTTATCTTCTCCACGAACCTAGAAAGTTGGTGACATCATCACGGAACCACCCTGTATATGCATACATTTAAAGGCGCCGGCGTCTATAACCGTGACGTTCTGCACCTTCGGAGAATGACGTTTCCGAACACCCTCCTCCACAAGTTCTAGAATCTTGTAACGGGAATTTCCGAACCCCCTACATTTGCAGGTGATTTGAAGCTATAAATGGTGCGAAATTTAGTGCACAGTGCTGTAGTCTTTGGCAGTAACAGCGCTCTATCGAATTTGGATAACATAAGGGCGAACGTCCTTCCATACTGCTCCAACTCCATATCAGTGTTTATCAGACGTAGTGTGTGGCGACATGCCGGTATCTTACCAAACCAGATGAGCACATGATTTTAGTGAGTGAAAGATCTGGAGAACGTATTGGCCAGCGCAAGTGTGGAACACCCTCAGAATCGAGGTAGTCTAGGCAGCACTGGCAGCATGGAATGTTGCGTTATCTTGTTGAAAGATAACTTTGCACGAACCTCGAGGATAGGGCACAGCACACGTGTAATGCAACGTCTGGTATCCAAATTACCGGCTATGTAAAGCAGAGATAATCGTGTTACGTACCCACCGGCATTCCTTACCATCGTGATGGTCTCATCTGACTACGACAAATGTAATCTCCAAGGAGCATTCACTCAAGGATACGTGCATCGACATTGTATACGCAGAACCAGGATTTGCCAGAAATGAGGAAGTGTTGCTACTCCTGTGTGCTGTGGCGTCGTTGGGAGCTATAGGAGCACCTTTCCCTGCTGCCATACCATTGGAAGACTCAACAAAGAAAATCGTGTTGATACTGCACGGTGCTTCAGACGTCGCACTGTTCGCATGGATATTCCTCTCTCAGCAAACAAACCCATTTACTGACTCAAGCAACGTGTCGTGGTGTACGCTGCTGCATGGCTGAGGGAACTATATGCCCCTTCACTCGCTAGTCGTGTGGGCCGCAATATCCTGCATGACGCTGTTTATGTCCCTCTTGTATCCATCGGTTCAACATCCGTATCACATTCGTGGGATTCTGATCAATGCGAGCAGCAATATTGTGGAAAAATAACCTGCAATGTTAACAGGTCACGATCCTGCCTGAGTAGAATTCCGGACAGCTGACCGTAAGGTAATAAGAACACTGATTGGTGTATAAATGCCCAGACTCGAATAAAATTTACCATAATATATATCCAATCACGTATCTGAAAATAAAGAGAATGGCAGCTGAAGGCATCAGGAAATCATTCAAAAAATTCTTTTATTTCTTTTTGGTTTCTCTTATCGGCGAATGTCACTATTTTGTGAATTTAAAACTCAACTACGATGTTTTGCGCCTGAACGTTGTAGAAAACACAGTGACATTACAGAAAACAAGTACAGTTATTACTAAGGGAAACAAACCGTACTGTCAATTCTTTCACATCAATTGTCTAAATACTAAACCACGATTATGCACCGACTCACGATAAGAGTCCTCATTCCCATATCAGGAATATTGTGGTCGACTAATACTTCATTTTCCAGTTCTCATTCTTTGTCTCCGGAACTGCCGACATTTCAGTTAGCCAACACGAATCCATTACCTATTCCAAGCCGTTTTTCTCCTATTATATGCCAAGGTCGTCTTCAATTTATCCGTACGACTTGCGTTTCTTCTGAAGTTCTATAAGATTATGCCTACACTACTCTGTTGTATGGATGCGACAACTGGATATTTAAGGAGTTAGATGAAAAGAGAATAGAAGCGTGTGGAATGAACTTACTCAGATACATGGTTGAATATATTTTAATAGTAAAAGAGAAATGATGACATTCGACCTGAAATGAATATTCAAAACATAAATGACACAATAAAACCGTTTCGGATAAGATGCAGAGAACACGTAAACAGAATGTCAGATACAAGAAACAATAAAACAGTATAAACTGAGAGATAAAGCATCTTTAGATAGACCGACGGAGAGATGGCTTCACAAATTTTAAAAGATACGGAAAAAACAAAAAGACCCAAACACTCATGTGCTGAAAAGTATGTGAAAACTCTTCAAGCTTTTTAAATGAAACAAACGGTATTAATATTCTACGTCTTTATTCTTAATGTATACACATTTTTTCTCAACATAGGTAGCCTGGCGACGAACACATTTCTCCTAGACACACACACACACACACACACACACACACACACACACACACACACACACACACACAAAATTGTTGATACCTTCACTGTAAAATGTTTGAGTTTATTGACAGAGCCACAATCTCACCTCTGCTTGCGCCGCTTCATCACTATTAAAGTGAATTGCTCGGAGGTGTTCCTTAAGTTTTGGAAACAGATGAAAATCGAATGCGGTCTAGTCGGGACTCTAGGGAGGATGCTTGATGACAGTGAACCAAAGACAACTTATTGGTGCATATGTCGCAGCACTCGTGCCTCGTCTGGCATTGAAACCTACGAATTCGAAACTCGATTACAGCACGCTATTTCTCAGCACCGACATAGTTACGTTACACACCACCATGTTACACGCTACAATTATGAGTCGTCTTGCGGGAGAGGGCTGCAAGAATGTAGTCGTGAAGAATAAAGAATTAGAATGTTAATAACGGTTGTTTTATTTCAAGATCTTTAACGGTTTTCACACAAAAAAATTCGGAAGCATTACTTTCCAGGGCGTCCTCCTAAATGATGATGGTGATATACTAGAGTAAGGCAGTAGTAGCCGACCGCGACAGACGCAGCAACAGATAAGTAAACCGCTTTTGTGACATTTACGAGTTCCTAACCAGGAGCTAATTTTATTTTATCATGTGTGCTTTAATAGTTTAGTTTCTTGAGTTTCTGCGTGTAAATTTAAAATCTAATAGCCACAGTTCTCGCGTTTTCGTTTGCGTCAGAAAGTAAACCGATTTTGTGATATATTACAAGTTCCTTATCAGGGGCAAATTATTTACTTTCACCTGAGTACTTCGGTAGTTAGATTCTTGAACATCTGCGTATTACTATACACAGTTCGTGAGTTTTCGTCAGGGTCTACATTAGAGTTGCGCAGCACGTGCCTATAGTCCGTTTATCTGCATAGTTTAGTTTTCCACGGTCTTTGGTATGGACAGGGACTGCGATTGTTGTGTGCGGATGCCAGCTGAGTTGGAGACACTTCGCTCTCAGCTTCAGGCCGTGATGACTTCGGTTACACAGCTTGAGGCTGCAGTGGATGGCCACCACTGTTGTGGGCCGGCCGTGAGGATCCAACGGACGTCCAGCACGTCAGAGTCCTCCGATCGGTCCTCACCGGTGGCCAACCCAGTTACTGCTCGCACTGAGGCTGACCCCTCACCTGTGGTCGAATGGGAGGTCGCCCCGGGTCGAAGCAGGCGGCGAAAGGCTTCCCAGGCGGCCACACGTAAGGCCTCCCCGGTTTGTCTGACAAACAGGTTCCAGGTGCTCCCTATGCTGACACTGTCACTGAGCCGGATGCTGTCACCTGTCCTGTTTCAGAGGAAACCACTCAGCCTCCAAGATCCGGGCAGTTACAAAGGGTGAGCTGTTGGTAGTTGGGAGCTCCAACGTTAGGCGCGTTATGGGGCCCCTCTCCATGTGCATACCGGGTGGAGTCATTCCATATGTGTAAAGGGTCCTCCCGGATGCCATGAAGAGCACAGGGTGCAGCCAACTGCAGGTGGTTGCTCACGTCGTTACCAATGATGTGTGTCGCTTTGGACCAGATTAGATTCTCTCTGGTTTCGAGCGGCTAACAGAAGTGGTAAAGGTTGAGAGTCTTGCTAGCAACATGAAAGCAGAGCTGACCATTTGCAGCATAGTCGACAGGACCGATTGCGAACCTCTGGTACAGAGCCGAGTGGAGGGTCTGAATCAGAGGCTCAGACGTTTCTGCGACCGTTTGGCTGCAGATTCCTCGATTTGCGCCAAAGAGTGGTTGGGTTTCGGGTTCTGCTGAATAGGTCAGGTGTCCACTATACGCAGGAGGAGACTACAGGGGTAGCAGGGGCTGTGTGGCTTGGACTGGGCGGTGTTTTAGGTTAAAGGGTCTCGGGAAAACACAAAAAGGGTGCAGGCTGAATGGTTCAAATGGCTCTGAGCACTATGGGACTTAACATCTATGGTCATCAGTCCTCTAGAACTTAGAACTACTTAAACCTAACTAACCTAAGGACAGCACACAACACTCAGTCATCACGAGGCAGAGAAAATCCCTGACCCCGCCGGGAATCGAACCCGGGAACCCGGGCGCGGGAAGCGAGAATGCTACCGCACGACCACAAGCTGCGGACGCGCAGGCTGAACACAGGAAAAACGTAGATACAGGAACCATTGGTATAACAGTTGTAGATTGTTGTTGCTGTATTGTGAAAGAACCAGAGCTCCAAGCGCTAATAGAAAGCACTGATGCTCAAATCGTTATATGCACTAAAAGCTGGATAAAGCCGGATATAAACTCAGCCGAAATTTTTGCGAAGAACCTAACTGTGTTCCGAAAAGATAGGCTAAACACGGTTTGCGGTGGCGTGTTTGTTGCTGTTAGTAGTAGTTTAACTTGTCGCGAAATTGAAGTAGATACTTCCTGTGAGTTAGTATAGGCTGAGGTCATTGTTGGCAGCCGGAATAAAATAATAATTGAATCCTTTTACCGACATCCCAGTCCAGATGATACAGTTGCTGAAAGGTTCAAAGAAAACTTGAGTTTGAGTTCAAACATGTACCCGTCTCATACGATAATAGTTGGTGGTGACTTTAATTTGTCCTCGATGTTGTTGCTGTTGTTGTGGTCTTCATTCCTGAGACTGATTTGATGCAGCTTTCCATGCTACTCTATCCTATGCAAGCTTCTTCGTCTCCCAGTACATACTGCAACCTACATCCTTCTGAATCTGCTTAGTGTATTCATCTCTTGTTCTCCCTCTATGATTTTTACCCTCCACGCTGCCCTCCAATACTAAATTGGTGATCCCTTGATGCCTCAGAACATGTCCTACCAACCGATCCCTTCTTCTAGTCAAGTTGTGCCACAAACTTCTCTTCTCCCCAATCCTATTCAGTACTTCCTCATTAGTTATGTGATCGACCCATATAATCTTAAGCATTCTTCTGTAGCACCACATTTCGAACGCTTCTATTCCCTTCTTGTCCAAACTATTTATCGTTCATGTTTCACTTCCACACATGGCTACACTCCAAACAAATACTTTCAGAAACGACTTCCTGACACTTAAATCTATACTCGATGTTAACAAATTTCTCTTCTTCAGAAACATTTCCCTTGCCATTGCCAGTCTACATTTTATGTCCTCTCTACTTCGACCATCATCAGTTATTTTGCTCCCCAAATAGCAAAACTCCTTTACTACTTTAAGTGTCTCATTTCCTAATCTAATTTCCTCAGCATCACCCGACTTAATTCGACTACATTCCATTATCCTTGTTTTGCTTTTGTTGATGTTCATCTTATTCCCTCCTTTCAAGACACTGTCCATTCCTCGATATGTTGGCGAAAATACATGTTTAATTTCGAAGGTAAGCATAAAATATCATCCGAAATTGTGCTAAACGCATTCTCTGAAAGTTATTTAGAGCAGTTAGTTCATGAGCCGACGCGAATAGTAAACGGTTGTGAAAACACACTTGACGTCTTAGCAACAAATAATCCTGAGTTAATAACCAGCATCAAAACCGATATATGGATTAGTGAACACAGGGTTGTCGTAGCGAGATTGAATATTGTAATCCCCAAATCCTCGAAAAATAAGCGAAAAATATGCCTATTCAAAAAATCAGATAAAAATTCACTTGACGTCTTCCTAAGGGACAATCTCCACTCATTCCGAATTAATATTATAAGTGTAGACCTAATGTGGCTTAAATTCAAAGAAATAGTATCGGCAGCAATTGAGAGGCTTATACCAAATAAACTAACAAACGATGCAGCTGATCCTCCTTGGCACACAAAACTGGTCAGAACACTGTTGCAGAAACAAAGAAACAAACATGTCAAATTTAAACAGACGCAAAATTCCCAAGATTGGCGACCCTTTACAGAAGCTCGAAACTTAGCGCGGAGTTCAGTGCGAGATGCTTATAACAGTTTCCAGAACGAAACTTTGTCTCGAAACCTGGCAGAAAATCCAAAGAGATCCTGGTCGTATGTGAAGTATGTTAGCGGCAAGAAACAATCAATGTCTTCTCTGCGCAATAACAATGGAGATACTATCGAAGACAGTGCTGCCAAAGCAGATTTACTAAACACAGCCTTCCGAAATGCCTTTAGAAAAGAAGACGAAGTAAATATTCCAGAATTCGAATCGAGAACAGCTACCAACATGAGTAACGTAGAAGTAAATATCCTCGGAGTAGTGAACAACTCAAATCACTTAATAAAGACAAGTCGTCTGGTCCAGACTGTACACCAATTAGGTTGCTTTCGGAGTATGCTGATGCATTTTCTCCATACTTAACAATCATATACAACCGTTCGTTCGACGAAAGATCCGTACCCAAAGACTGGAAAGTTGCACAGGTCACACCAATATTCAAGAAAGGTAGTGGGAGTAATCCACTAAATTATAGACCCATATCGTTAACGTCGATATGCAGCAGGATTTTAGAACATATATTGTGTTCAAACATTATTAATTACCTCGAAGAAATGGACTATTGACACACAGTCAACATGGGTTTAGAAAACATCGTTCCTGTGAAACACAACTAGCTCTTTATTCACATTAAGTGCTGAGTGCTATTGACCAGGGATTTCAGATCGATTCCGTATTCCTGGATTTCCGGAAGGCTTTTGACACTGTACCACACAAGCGGCTCAGTTATATGATTGGATTTACGATTTCCTGTCAGAGAGGTCGCAGTTGGTAGTAATTGACGGAAAGTCATCGAGTAAAACAGAAGTGATTCAGGCTTTCCCCAAGGTATTGTTATAGGCCCTTTGCTGTTCCTTATCTATATAAACGATTTGGGACACAATCTGAGTAGCGGTCTTCGGTTGTTTTCAGATGACACTGTCGTTTATCGACTAATAAAGTCATCAGAAGATCAAAATCAAACTGCAAAACGATTTAGAAAAAACATCTGAATGGTGCGAAAAGTGGCAGTTCACCCTAAATAACAACACGTGTGAGATCATCCACATGAGTACTAAAAGCAACAAGTTAAACTTCGGTTACACGATAAATCAGTCTAATCTAAAAGCTGTAAATTCAGCTAAATACCTAGGGTATTACAATTACGAGCAACTTAAATTGGAAAGAATACATAGAAAATGTTGCGTTTCATTGGCAGAACACTTAGAAAATGTAACAGACCTACTAAGAAGACTGCCTACACTACGCTTGTCCGTCCTCTTTTAGAATACTGCTACGCGGTCTGGGATCCTTACCAGGTAGGATTGACGGAGCGCATCGAAGAAGTTCAGAGAAAGGCAGCAAGTTTTGTATTATCGTGAAATATGGGAGAGAGTGTCACAGAAATTATACAGGATTTGGGCTGGAAATCATCAAAAGAAAGGCGTTTTTCGTTGCGACGGAATCTTCTCACGTAATTCCAGTCACCTACTTTGTCCTCCGAATGCAAAAAAAATTTTGTTGACACCGACCTACATAGGGCGGAACGATCACCACGATAAAATAAGGGAAATCAGAGCTCGTACGGAAAGATATAGGCGTTCATTCTTTCCGCGCACTGTACGAGATTGGAATAATACAGAATTGTGAAGGTGGTTCGATGAACCCTCTTCCAGGCACTTAAATGTGATTCGCAGAGTATCTATGTAGATGTAGATGTAGAGATAGAAGAGATGATCACATCTTTCAAATGCCGCTGGTAGATGGATGTAGCTGTGCCTTTGTGCTTCGAAATGCAGTTTCACAATGGAGCCATTGACGGATACATGGTCGGCGGCTTAAGTGAGAAGTGTAGTAAGGACTTCACGTTTAAAGAAAACGTTCCCAGCTACGATTCTCCGCCAACTAGTGCAAGTTTACAGATTGTGTATAATATAATGCAAACAGTTATTATTTTGGTGTCAGTAATTCGGTAATGGCAGAACAGATGTACGAGACGGGGAAAGGTCAGGGTGGCCGAACACGACTACACCTAATGCAGAAGTGTATCGCGTCATAGAGTTGATTCAGGCCGATCATCACATTCATATGCGACAGACTGCACACGGCCTCGACGTCTTCACAGTATTGCGCACAGTGCGACAGGAAAACATGTTCTCGTTGGGCTCCGTGGGAGCTCTCAGACGAAAATAAATCCAAGTGATTGGGGTTGTGTGTGTCCAGCACTAAATGCAATATTATGTGGAGAATGTTCTATTCCTACAACGTATCGTCACAGGAGACGCAACGTGAATGCATTATAGGACACCTGAGACGAATTAAGCATTAACCTGATGGAGACATCTCTCGTCTTTCCCCAAAACGAAGTTCAGAACAATAGAATTCACCAAGAAAGTTGCGGTCGCAGTCTTTTGGGACACACAGTGTGTGATGCTGGTTATTTTCTCCTCCATGGAGAGACCGTGAATGTTGTGGGTTATTTTACCATTCTGAAGCGGCTGCAGAAGACGATTCGGAGGAAACGACAAACTTCTTTCGAAAGGTGTCGTGTTGTTTCACTACAATGACGTTTACGTTCCGACAGACTGCTATGGAACATCCTCCATACAGCCAGGGTCTCGCACTAAATGATTTTCACCTCTTTGGGCTGTTAAAGAAGCACCTGGGCGGTCGCCACTTCAGAACCGATGCCGATGTTCAGGAGGCTACTATAAGTGGTTCCTAGATCTGGACCCTAATTTCTTTCATTCCAGTTTCAACAGACTAGTTTACCAATGGAAAAATTCTTAGTAAACCATGGTGACTATTTTGTAAAGTAATATATATCGGTTCCTTAGTGCCTTTCTGTATCTCACTGATTTTCTGACAAGGGAACCTCCCAATCGCACCCCCCCCCCCCCCCCTCAGATTTAATTATAAGTTGGCACAGTGGATAGGCCTTGAAAAAGTGAACACAGATCAATCGAGAAAACAGGAAGGAGTTATATGGAACAATAAAAACAAAAAGCAAAATATACAAACATAGTGGTCTACGTGTAAGATAAGCAACATCAAGGAGACTCTGAGCTTAGGAGCGCCATGGTTCCGTGATTAGCGTGAGCAGCTAAGGAATGAGAGGTCCTTGGTTCAAAAGTTTAATTTTTTATTTTCATCACTTTTTGGGAGTGATTATCATATCCACAAGAAAACCTAAATCGGGCAAGGTAGAAGAATCTTTTTACCCATTCACCAAGTATACAAGTCAGGTGGGTCGACAACATATTCCTGTCATCTGACGCACATGCCGTCACCAGTGTTGTATAGAATATATCAGACGTGTTTCCCTGTGGAGGAAACTGTTGACCTATGCCCTTGCGATCAAATGTTTTCGGTTCCCATTGGAGAGGCACGTCCTTTCGTCTACTAACCGCACGGTTTTTCGGTGCGGTCGCAAAACACAGACACTAAACTTATTACAGTGAACAGAGACATCAATGAACGAACGGATAGATCATAACTTTGCGAAAATAAATATAGTAAACTTTTCACTCTAGAGAAGACTTGAACCATGGGCCTCTCGTTCCCTCGCTGCTCACACTAACCACGGAACCACGGCGCTCCTAAGCTCAAACTCTCCTTGATGTTGCCTATCTTGCGCATGGACTACTCAGTTTTTATATTTTGCTTATTGTTTTCATAGTTCCATACAACTTCTTCCTGTTTTCTCTATTGATCTGTGTTCACTTTTTCATGGCCTATCCACTGTGCCAACTTATAACTAAATCTGAGGGGGTGCGATGAGGAGGTTCCCTTGTGAGTAAACATTTTTTGAACCGTATTAATATAAACTGGTGCTAGAAGAATGTCATTTCTTTGGAATAACTGGTACAGGAGAAGAATTTAGAAGGTGCGGTGAATGACAACATAATAAAAATAAAACAGACAAAATAAATTTACTCACCTTCAGATCATCAGAGGCCAAAATGCACTTTTAGCAATGTTTCACAGTTAAGCTACGATTAGAGCACTGGTGTCATACATCTTTTGATGTAGAAATGTGAAAAGAATAGCTGTGGGATACTTCGCTGCACTATGAGACGACTATTCACACTCCCTACGCAGCAGACGTCGTGATTCAGTTTAGTGTGTACGACGCTGCGTGGCTCTTCTTTTCATGAATCTCCCCTTCGCCGCGCGGGATTAGCCGAGCGGTCTAGGCGCTGCAGTCATGGACTATGCGGCTGGTCCCGGCGGAGGTTCGAGTCCTCCCTCGGGCATGGGTGTGTGTGTTTGTCCTTAGGATAATTTAGGTTAAGTAGTGTGTAAGCTTAGGGACTGATGACTTTAGCAGTTGAGTCCCATAAGAAAAAAGAAAAAAAAAGGGTCACAAGTGTTTAGTTCAGGGCGTGTAATGCGACACGTGCGGTTCAATCCATAGACGAGTTTGAGCCAAGACATTTCGACGAAGAGGAACCGCATGTGAGCCCGAACATCTCTGGGATGTTAGCTCGCAGGAGAATGTATGTAGACGTAGATGTTCCACCTTTACTCCGAATGTGTTTTGATTAAATTCAATATCTTCTCTAAGCACGCCAGTCGTCTACTTATTTATTCTACAGTACCATATCGCTGGATAGAGGGTTGGATACTGGTCCTCCTGGGATGTCTACATCAGCAGATGTTAAATTGTCTGGCTGATGGCAAGTTTGCGAAATGCAAAGTTAACATAACATATAATAACAGTAATAATAATATCGGGAACTAAATTAACGACCCATAAATGATGTAGGCCACACAGTTACGATTGGGTTAGAATATTGTTTATTCAGAAAGCAAACTAATAGCGAAAGTGGTCGTACTATTACACTCGAGCGCATATCCATTTGACACAGTTCGATCATTCACAATCTCACCGCGAAACACAAGTTATCTACGCGAAAAGTTAAGAGTTCACGCCAGGCGTGCGCCTGCTCACCGCTCATAGACTAAGTCCAGTGATACTACACAACGCGAAATTTTCTAGATCGTTTCACTTCCTAGCTGCCTAGAGAGCGACCGTCTTTGGTGTCTCCAGCAAACTGTCCGCTTTCGCGTCTGCACCAGCACCGCCATCTGCCCGTCCCCGGCCGCGTTTCCCGCGCGCCGAATATCCTAGCTCAACTGACTAGGGTAGTTCCTTTTGTTGAAGCCGTCCATCTGATTGGCTACAGCTTATTCTACATTATTTTACATTTTAACATAGTTAAATAATCAAAGCTAGACCACTTTCACGTTCTAACTAAAGTAACAATAATATTTATTACATAATAAACGTTAAATTCTTTTACATTAAATGAATACAATTTCCTTCTTAGCTTTGGATGCCACAGGTAGTAGACTTGCACCAATGTGCTTTCTGATAAGTAAAGAACCAAAGTAACTATTATGCACTAGACCTTACAACAAATATTCTATTACCTAATGATTCAATAAGGTGTCATGTTATCATCGTTCAATGTGTTTTTGTGGAGAAAATGATGATCTGATGCTTAACTGTAAATACTGATAATTTAAATTTACTATATATTTTCAAACAAATAAAGTTACAGAGTTGATATTTACAAAGTTTGGCCTTTTAATGATGCGCTTCTATATGAAATGTCGATAGTTAAGATCGACCATAGCGTTCACATTTTAGCTTTCAGGTCTTTGTTACAAAACTTGTTAATTTCACTTTAACAGTAAATCGTAAACTATTATAGATGTGATCAATATTCGAGTTTTATTGGGAACACCATGAAAATTTATGGAAGATGGTAGATTAAAATTACTGTGGCTTGTTTCCCTGCATTACAACAGAATTAAATAGTTTTCATAAATATTTCCCTTTATGGCCGATCTTAGGTCCGCCATATTTAACACTGCTGCGTCTCCTTGGCCACAAGCGGCTTCTACTGGGTTTCCCTATGACGTAGGTTCTCGTCTGTCTCACTCGCACACAACAGCGCTTATACCTCAATAGACAATAGTCACCTGTGAGTTTCCCCATCTCGTGGTGAAACTTCGCCCTTTGTGGCACCCAGTCCTGGAGGACAGGGTTCGTTTCACAATTGCGGAAGGCTGACTCTTTCGGGCATATATTTAAATGAGAGCGCAATGCTCGTTAATTCACACTCCTCAAGCCACCTCACAGAGCGCAGCGGAGGATACACTTTACTACAACTAGTCATTTCCTTTCCTGTTCCACTCGCAGACAGAGCGAGGGAAAAACGACTATCTATATGTCCCCGTATGAGATCTAATTTTTCGTGTTTTATCTTCGTGGTCCCTACGCGAAATGTATGTTGCCGGCAGTAGGATCATTCTGCAGTCAGCTTCAAATGCCGCTTGTCTACAATTTCCAAATAGTGCTCTTCGAAATGAACAGCTTCTTCCCTCCTAGGATTCCCACTTGAGCCCCTAAAACATATCCGTAACACTTGCATGCTTATCGAGCCTACCAATAACAAATCTAGCAGCTCGCCTCTGAATTGCTCCGATGTCCTCTTTCATTTCAACCTAGTGCAGATCTCAAACACTTGGGAGCAGTATAAAAGAATGGGTCGCACTAGCGTCCTATATGCGGTCTCCTTTACAAATGAACCACACTTTCCTAAAAATTCTCCGAATAAGCCGAAGTCGATCATTCGCTTTTCTTACCACATTCATCACATGCTCGTTCCATTTCACATCGCTTAGCAGCATTACGCCCAAATATTTAAACGACGTGACCGTGTCAAGCAGGACACTAATAATTCTGTATCCGAACGTTCCGGGTCTGTTTTTCGTAATCATTCGCATTAACTTACATTTTTCTGCATTAAGAGCCAGCTGCCATTCATCACATTAAGTAGAAATTTTGTCTGGGTCATCTTGTATCAACCTACAATCACTTATCTTCGACATGTTCCTGTACACCACAACATCACCAGCGGTCAACCGCAGAACGCTGCCCACCCTGTCTGCCAGGTCATTTATGTACATAGAAAATAGAAACGGTCCTATCACACTTTCCTGGGGCACTTCTGATGTTACCCCTGTCTTCAATGAACACTTGCCGTCAAGGATAAGATATTAGGTTTTATTATTTAATAAGTCTTCTAGCCAGTCACATATCTAGGAGCCTATTCCCTATGCACATACCTTCGTTAACAGTCTACAGTGGGGTACCGTGTCGAATGCTTTTCGGAAATCTAGACATATGGAATCTGCCCGTTGCCGTTCTTCCACAGTTCGCAGTATATCATGTCAAGAAAGAGCAAGCTTGGTTTCGCACGAGAAATGCTTTCTAAAGCCGTGCTGATTCATGGACATGAGCTTTCCGGTCTCTAGGAAATTTATTATATTCGAACTCGGAATATGCTCTAGAATTCTGCTGCAAACCGATGTTAAGGATACTGCTCAGTTATTTTGCTGGTCCGTTCTTTTACTCTTCTTATATACAGGAGGCAGCTGCGCTTTTTTCCAGTCACTTGGCACTTTGCACTGTCGAGAGATTCGCGATAAACGCAAACTAAGTAAATGACCACTCGTCGTAACATCGAATCGGTCTTTGAAGTGGAGCACTGGTATTTGGAAAAACAGGGTTCATTTTAAAGAGCCTCTAAAACGTTGACCTAATCCTTAGTCCTAATTCGTGTTGGAAGAGTCACGATATGAGCAATAGCTTACCACGAAACTGCGGCTAATGCTTCATAGTGCTGCAATCATGTTTGGTAGTATGAAGTAGACGGTGAGACGAATAAGTCACTTCGAGCACTCTCTCCTGTTACTGCAAATACAGATTGGCGCACGTAACCATACCACTGATCTCTAACGATCACTGATTCATGTTGAACACAAGTGACAACATTTTCATAGCAATTACGCGTTGGTCGTGCGGTAGCGTTCTCGCTTCCCACGCCCGGCTTCCCGAGTTCGACTCCCGGGAGGGTCAGGGATTTTCTCTGCTGCGTGATGACTGGGTGTTGTGTGATGTCCTTAGGTTAGTTCGGTTTAAGTAGTTTTAAGTTCTAGGGTACTGATGACCATAGATGTTAAGTCCCATAGTGCTCAGTACTGCTGCGTGATGACTGGGTGTTGTGTGATCTCCTTAGGTTAGTTAGGTTTAAGTAGTTTTAAGTTCTAGGGTACTGATGACCATAGATGTTAAGTCCCATAGTGCTCAGAGCCATTTGAACCATTTTTTTAATTACGTATTCTCGGTGGTGATGAAATTCGGAACGGGTTACATAGCAGGGTACACTCATCCCACGTTGTTGCTTCACACTTTAAGACGCGTTTCTCACTGAGGCAATACTGTATGCGATACACTTTGCAATAAACGTCGCGCCACGCGACGCCGATCTATGCGACTCTCATGTTCGTACTGGGGCGATACGATACACGATGCAACTTATGACACGACAAACAAGGCAGCACGAATCAACTATCTGTTTCAGTTGTAATCATGGCCTCTTTTGAAGAGGACGTTGTTGCGTTTTATCATTATTTAAAGCTCAAAAAACTGAAAAATAAAATGAATACTGGCTGCAGCCGTACAGTAATATAAATATAAGACTTAGTCCGGCTGAGGTTTTTCGTGAGGTCTCTTAGCACGAACACAAATTGCACGAATTCTACGGAATGTGTGCAGGAAGTTTCCGCTTTATGGAGCAACTATAAGGGGCAGTCAAATGAAAACGAGACAGATGGAAAAAACGTATGCAAACTGTTTATTATTTCAAAAGTAATCGCCGCAACTTTGATCACATTTATCTCACTGTGGAGAAGATAGTCAGTACCTTCACGGGAAAGCGTTTGCGGTTGTCTACGGAACCACGTTTGTACCCCGGCGTGCAGCTCTTCGTCCGAAGAAAATCGACAGTCGCGAATGTCTTTCTTCAAGGCTAAAAACATACGGAAATCGCGTGAGGAGAGATCGGTGCTGTATAGAGAATGTGTAAGCACATCCGAGTGAAAATTCTGCAGCGCAGTCGAAACAGCCTTGGCAAAATGCGGTCCCGCTGGGAAGCCCTTACATATACTCCCGATCTCTCCCTGTACGATTTGTATGATTTTGGAGCACTGAAGAAAGGCATCCGTGGCCGTCGATTTGCTCTGGAGGTACACACCTGAGTACAGTCATGGGCAACCGCAAACATCTCTCCGTGAAGGAACTGACCGTCTTGTCTCACAACGGGATAAAAGTATTAACAGCTATGGCGGTTAGTCTTGAAATAATAAAAAGTTTGCTTACTTTTTTTTCCATTTGTCTCATGTGACTGCCCCTTTTAGTATCAGCTACTTTGATAAACCAGAACACAAATTTTTGACTTTGTATTTCTCTTGCTGAGAAGCTACTCATTTCAGTAAGGTAAGGTGGAGGAAGTGTCTGAACGACGATACAAATGCTAACAATTTTTATTTTTTTTATTTTTTGTAAGACCACATACTATAGTACTTTATTCATTGTGATACATAAATAATGATTGCATATCAATAAGCTGCGATTGTATTTCTACAACTGTTCAGTTTCACAAAGTAGTACATGATTCAAGTTGAAGAGTATTCAGAAGAAACGCTGGATTTGAAGGGAGATCAGTCACCATCGATAGTACAGCATTGAGTGGTGAACTCTGCGTAGGGCTAGAAAGTAACAGAAAAAGCTCATAATTTCAATGAAAATCCAGAGGTGCCCCTCTCGGCTTCATCGAGATGCTCATGAAGAAGTAACAGGAATTTAGCTTTCAAATCTCTTTTATGCACGTTGCACAGGTCCCCGAAATCAGAAAGCATAAACTGAAAGAACATCCAATCAGCAAGATCAGCTGATGAGTCCCAGTGTCTTTTCATTTCAGTAAGTATTCCAGCTTCGGCTTTTATCGGCAGTATACGAAAAAGAAAAACGCGAAGCAGCTCTGCAATCCGCATAGCAGGCGGCAATACCCTCGCATGCGGCACGTAGCTTCCAGGCTCATCGTGGGACATCCTCCAATATATCGCACGTATTTTCTCAATAACAGAAAGAGGTATCACTGTCCTTCCATCGTTAAAAGCAATTTAGATATGTTAGCTATATTTCGTATGCAGCAATGTATGACCTAATTCCCACGAAAAGTAAACTAGCCAGCAACTACATACTTCACAGCAAACTTTTCAAAATATGCCCAGCAATTTACTCATTTACGAAGTATCACAACAACTGTGGCCAATAGTGAAAAGAAAACCAGTTTAAAATCAGGCTGTGAAGTGGCACTATAAGATGTAAAAAAATCAGTTTTTGCTACTGAACTGTTTCCTTAAAATCGGGCCGGCCGCTGTGGCCGAGCGGTTCTAGGCGCGTCAGCCCGGAACCGCGCTGCTGCTTCGGCCGCAGGTTCGAATCCTGCCTCTGGCATGGTCGTGTGTGATGTCCTTAGGTTAGTTAGGTTTAAGTAGTTCTAAGTCTAGGGGACTGATGACCTCAGATGTTAAATCTCATAGTGGTTAGAGCCATTTGAGCCTTAAAATCGAAGGAGGAAGCCTGTTTGCTGGAGAAAACAAGTGAGTCTAAAACCCGTGGTTTTAATTTTTTGTGGAAATAGTAAAACTTTATTGGAATTTAAGTAGAGAGACAAATGTAGTTTGCTTCGTTTATATAAATAATAAACTTGTAACGTACGATACAGCTGCGTCGCGCAACCAGCACTTACTTTTGTGCCAGGCGCATCTGTAGAGAAACGTATCGGTTTCGTATAGCTGTCGTCCCAGTGTGAGCCAGTCAACTCGTTTCAGCTGTTTTTCTATCTCCTCCACCAACACGACTTGTTTTTCCATCGTGTAATGACTCACATCGCATATCGTTATCACCTCAGTGAGTACCGCACCTAACTGTAGAACCTGCTTGTTCGAGATGTCGTTTGCTTTGTCGCATCACTCCTCGAAATAAAGTAGCATTTTTTGGGGAAAATTTACCGCGAATTCGATTACTGGAAATTTATTTTCATCTACTACTATGCTGATGTCGATTTCCGTGTATGTCGTCATCAAATTGCGGTTTTGCATTCCATACTTGTATTTCCTCCAACTACCAGCTCTTCAACAATTTGAAGAGTCGAAGTTATTTCCCACTTACCTCTGCCCATGTGTGTGGCTTAATATACAGGGCGCTCAGAAACACTCTAAAAAGCTTGTCAGGGTGTTACTCGGTAATTTGTGCTGAGAAGTAAGGAAAAAATTCTATACGTTGTGCCGTTTCCGGGTTAATTAGCACTGAAGTTAGCCAAGTAGACCGTTACGCGCAAATTCAAGTGGCCGGACGGATACAATTAATGTCAGTTGTCCCGTTCGATCTTTATTGCCGTCCCGTGTCCAATTTTTGTATCGCTTTCCTGTTCGGTTTTAGAAAACCAAACGAAGAACACGTTTGACGACACCATCTCTGACGAGATGCTTGAATTTGCGAACACAACAGCCTGACTGGCTAACTTCTTTGCTTCTTAACTCCAAAACGGCACACTATATCGATTATTTTTCGTAACAATTATTTCTCAGCACAACCTACCCTGCAACACCCAATCAAGCTTTTCAGACTGTTTCTGACCCCGCATAATACGCCGCCTACGCTCGATGTGACGAAAACTGTTTGACAGCTGACAGCGCTGTTGCCAGATTTCAGGTGGGAGGCGCAAAACACTACCGTCACTACAGACTGAAAACTATAGTCACCGGCAGAGAGAGAGAGGCATTACCGTAAAAACGTAAACAAAACTGCGTTCCTTTGTTCAGATTTACCATGTTGCTGGTGTAGACTGTCCGTGAGCTCATTAAATTCAGGTATGAAGGATATCATCCGATCCTCACAAACCTTTTCTTTTGGGTCACACCGGTTTCCATTCTAGTAATTTTCAATATCCCAAAATGTTTATTATACGATGGCTGCGCCAGAACCTTGTACGCGTAAGCGTCTGCTCAACACTTCACTCTCGGTAGATCTTTTAGGCGTTTACTGACGTTACAGACTGGGGAAATCTTGATATGTCAAATCTCTCGAGTCGGTGGTGGGAAATCAGTGTTTTTTCTGACGTTAGACAACTAATATGTGCCTTTGTTGGGGCACCTCTCCGGTTTCCACAGAAATACGATAACGATCATTATCTCACATGGGAAGCACTCAACAGACCATAACCTCGGGTAATGATGAGAAAAATGAGCAATAATGCAAGCCTAGAATACAAGTCATTAACAGCTGCTAACACAATTTATTCAGAAGTCAAGGTAAACTACATACTCATTGCTGAACTTGGGGGGCAGGGAGTAACAACACGCCGCTTTCTTGGCAAGGTCGGTGCGGCGTGCGATGTCTTCTGCCGTCCGGCCAGTGAAATTCGTGAATATCGTGTTGACAAAAGTGGCGAAAGTCAGTGCAGTGCAATGAAGTTTTGTCTACATTATGGGCACATATGTAATAAATGGGGCCCGACCGTATCGACCCGCGAAGCTGGAGGTGCTCTTAGGACGAGAGGGCTTATTTCGAATGAACCAACCTGCCCATTTCCACGAATTAAATTCCATCGAGCACGGGTGGGATGCGTTGGAGAGATATGTTGCAGCACCTCGACATGCACCAGTGACGATTCAGCAGTGGAAGAATAGAACGCCCTACCTCGGGAACTGCTTGCCAACCTAATGGCCAGCATGGGAACACGTTGGAGAGCACACATTGCCTTCCGCGGTGACCACCCACCCTTTAAGAACCATGGAACACCTTTTGCAATGTCCAGGGGCCCATCATAAACTGCGGTGACTTCGTTGTAAATATTGTCTTTGAATAAAAGTGTCATTTCCGTTTGTTTCATTTCTTATTTCTTTTAGTTACCCTCTCTACTACTATGTAGCAGTTCTTAATGTGAATGGTGCAAGTTTCATCGAGCTATGGTCGACACATCGTGCGTAAGTTACCTTTGTCCTTAATTTTTGCACACCATTGTAATTATGTGTGCAGGCTATATTGTTATCAATCTCCGGTCGGTCGCGAAATTAAATCCGCTGTGAAAATAAAAAATGTTTTATTTGCAACATTTACTTACACCTTCCAGCTACTTCTCTACATGGGCGCCACTCCGACTTAGACATTTGTAGGGTGGTACCAACTTTCCATTCGCATCTCGTGGTCGTGCGGTAGCGTTCTCGCTTCACACACCCGGGTTCCCGGGTTCGATTCCCGGCGGGGTCAGGGATTTTCTCTGCCTCGTGATGGCTGGGTGTTGTGTGATGTCCTTAGGTTAGTTAGGTTTAAGTAGTTCTAAGTTCTGGGGGACTGATGACCTAAGATGTTGAGCCCCATAGTGCTCAGAGCCAACTTTCCATTACCCTTGTCGTAAAAGGTACCCGCTGTGATTTCCAAAAATTCCATATCCTAGTCCCCATCTCGTTACCCGTACCAAAATGCTGTGCTCATAGCCAGCGGTCCATGTGAGCGAAGAGATGAAATCACATAGACACAAGTCCGGGCTATATGGTGAGTGATCAGACACTTCCCATCGAAGAAACTGCAGGATCGTCTTCGTTGCCCCTGCAGTGTGCTGCCTAGAACTGTCATGAAGAAGGAAACGCATAACAGTTACATTATGTGAGCTGCACGAAATCAGGCGATACCTCTCATCAGGCACTTCACACTTGACGGGAGGCACAATTTTTTAAGCATCTTAACGTGTTCATTGTGCGCTCAAAACTGAAAAATGCGATGGGTTGCACTAGAGTCATAGCCCAACACATCTGAGCAAAATTTCACCGGGTTTTCACTCTGGCGTTAATTTCGTGACCGATCAGAGTGATCGGCCGATGTGGTGGCGGTTCTACGCGCTTCAGTCTGGAACGGTCGCAGGTTCGAATTCTGCCTCCGGCATGGATGTGTGTGATGTCCTTAGGTTAGTTAGGTTTAAGTAGTTCTAAGTTCTAGGGGACAGATGACCTCAGATGTTAAGTCCCATAGTGCCCAGAGCCATTTGATTTGATCAGAGTTTGAAAAAAAAAAAAAAACAGTGGCTCTCACATCTACCATGAGGTTTAAAGTTTCCTTCACGCCCCCCATTGATTTTTGTGGTTATTTCACACAGTGATGCTTGTCTGTTACCACCGACAACACTACGAAAACGCTGCTGCTCTCGGTTGTAAGTGAAGGCCGTCGGCCGTTGTGTTGTCGGTGGTGAAAGGTAATGCCTGAAATTTGGTATTCTCGGTACACTCTTGACACTGTAGATCTCGGAATATTGAATTTCCTAACGATTTCCGAAATGGAATGTCCCATGCGTCTAGCTCCAACTACCATTCCGCGTTCAGAGTCTGTTAATTCCCATCGTGCAGCCGCTGGCACGTAGGAAACCTTATCAAGAGAATCACTTGAGTACATATTACAGCTCCGCCAATGCACTTCCCTTTTATACCTTGTGTACGCGATACTACCGGCATCAGTATACGTGCAAGTCGCTATCACGTGACTTCGTCGCCTCAGTGTATATGGTATGCATGTATGAAACCAATTAGTGTTGCAGCAAAAGTACATTTGTCAAAACTAGACATAATTGTCTCAATGGGAATTCCGCGATCGTCCGCACAAAACACTCGGTTCGCTGTCATATGAACCGAGTGTTCTGTACGGAAAGGTTACTCTGTAACTACAATATATGATCTGAAGATGGGCAGCTAGCCCGAAACCGGTAATTGAAAATAAAGAATAGCGATCGAAGACTGAAACGCCATATTTTATTAAAGTACATTTGAGTAAAGGTCGTGGATGTTGTGGTTATGTACATTTTCTGTATAGAAATGATTCGTGAGGGAGCATGAAAGACGACAAACACATCTGACTGAAATTCAGTGTAGACGTTTACTTATATGAGTAAAGGTCGGCCACAGTCATCGTCAACTGGGAATGCCATGTTGCATGTAATATCGTTTGACTTCTGTGTATAAGATTCCACAATGGAGGAAGAATTCAACGCCTGTATGGGGAAAGTGTAACACGTGCCATATTCCTAACTCAGGATCTCTATTTTGCCTTAAGTGCGCAAACACACATGCCAGCGTAGCACCTGCAGTGGCTAAAAACCTCGAGCAGGTCGTCAGATTCTGTGCCGTCGACTTCGAGAGCTTACTTTATATGTTGGCGACAAGCCTCCACATGTATTCCCTCCACAAAAAGGCGCAGCGTGGTTCAGCGAATGTGGTATCTTGTGTATCGTGAGTAGATATAGGAACAGTAGGGTAGGGCCCTGCTCACGGACGAGTCGCGATTTAGCCTCGAGAGTGATTCTACTCACTTGTTCATATGACATGGCCCTGGGACAAAATGGTTCAAATGGTTCTGAACACTATGGGACTTAACATCTGAGGTCATCAGTCCCCTAGAACTTAGAACTACTTAAACCTAAGGACATCTCACACATCCATGCCCGAGACAGGATTCGAACCTGCGACCGTAGCGATCGCGCCTAGAACCGCTCGGCACCACGGCCGGCTGCCCTGGGACACTTCGCAACGGTGCAGATGTAGCGCGAAGAGCCGACACTCCGGCGCAGGTGTTCTCATCTGGTGAGGCATCATACAGAGGGGGCAAGAAAGCTGCGTATACATATTTTTTTTATTATTTGAGGAGATAAAAAGGAACACTTTTGTTAAGCGACTCAGGTGTCACAGGTCCACCGTTTTCTTCACTGTCAGTTGCAACAGTTTTCGATGAAACTAACGAAGTGTATGGACACTTTACAAGTTACTGGAAAGAACGTCGGTTAGGTCAAGGAGGCATGCCTGGAACGATTTTTCGATTTAAAATCCACTATTGTTCCGCAGCTCGTGGTCTTGCGGTAGCGTTCTCGCTTCCCGCACGGGTCCCGGCTTCGATTCCCGGGAGGGTCAGGGATTTTTCCTGCCTCGAGATGACTGGGTGTTGTTGTGTCGTCTGCATCATCATCACTCATCCCCGTTACGGCCGGAGGAAGGCAATGGCAAACCACCTCCACTAGGCCCGGCCTAGTACGGCGGTGTGGGTCTCCCGCATCGTCCCCTACGCTCCTCGGACTATGGGACCTCGTCATCATCATTGTTCAATTAACGAAGGAGAAAGAAGAGTCGGAACTAAAATTAGAACATCCGGTATGTATTGCAGACCTCGCATTTTAATTGAATTTGACTGCATACTCCGCACAATGAGACATGACAAGTTGAGAAACAACTTATTTATGATCTGATGGGGATGCATTTAAAAAGAAAATCGCATCGTGGAAGGGGCAAAGTCTGTTAAATAACACCATCCACTGGCGTTAAGGAAAACGCGAGGTTTGAAGGATTCATTGTGGCCTTGAAAAATGACAAGGATAGGTTCCTAAACGTCTTGAGGACTACCAATCTTACACCTGTTTTCGAGACCGTTTACCGTTTCAGTTGTGCCCGTTTGCATGTGCAGACGGAACTGATTGATCTGGAGTGTAATTCCCATTTAAAACACAATTTTTTCCGTTAAAACTGTCTAGCAGATCTACGTTGTTCTCCATGTATCCATAATGAGACTGTAAATGTGATAAAATATTTCAATCAGCATGTGTGTCTGAAAGACTTTTTTTCGATTATGAAACTAAATGAGACAGAAATACGTGACAAACTGAACAGCAAAAATGAAATTGTCTGCGTCCATCCATATGTCGACAGCTTGTACCACATAAAAATTTTATCGTGTCGTCAGTGCGCCAAAAATAATTAAATGATGCTGAAAATTTGTTTTGTTTGTGATCTATGATATTGAGAAATATAAAATCAAGTTGTGTGCTGTGCGACTGAATTATCATTTAAATGCAGCGCGTTCTCAGTTTACCTCTCTTCTCCCTCCCCATGCTATGGAGAAATGTGCGGACTGGTGAGAGAGCTATGACATGTGAGCCAGTGTTCTGCTCGCGAGACGGATGTTTCGCCGTCCCTGCTTTAGACCAGCGTTCACAGTTGTTTTGACTGATCTGTATGCAACACATAAACACTGGAATCCGATTTGTAACACAATCACATCTTACTGCTGGGAGAGGTAAGTTTTCATTACTGCTAGCAGTGTCCCTGTCTCTGGATAAACAGTTTCGTTATTATTGTTTTCCTGTATTTTATTTACATGAAAGTTTCTACATATTTTTAGAGGTTTTTGATGGCTGATTACTCTTTAATCGAGTTAGCTGACATGCATCTCATTTCTGCGGAGATACGATGCAACAGTTGAGCAGCAAAGCGCCTGTATGCAGAAAGATTTCCAGGGAGAAGACTGCCAAATCGTGTCATATTTCAAAGATTAGATGGCCATCTTCGAGAAACAGGATCCCGTTGACAAGACCGACAAAAAATTGTTAGACATTGCAGTGTGCTAACTGCTCAATTTGAGGAAGCTGTGTAATAGCAAACTGAGGACAACTCAGGAACAGCACATAATCCACAATCAAGGAACTAAATAATTTCAGTGCCAATGTGTTGAACATCCTGCGCGAGACGTGCACGCTATGCGTTTTCGATCATTCAGCAGCATCTCTAAAACAATATTCATCAGTGGTAGTTTGAACACTGTTTCTGAACATTAGTAGCGTAAAAATCTTCATGTACTTCTAGTGGAAAAACAGTGCAAGCGTGACACGTTTGTCGTATAAAAATACTACAAAATTTTATTTATGTAGTTCTTGTTTCCTTTTTAAGTGTCGCTTAGACGCTTGTAATCTACATGGATAACATCCTACAACATCATCTGCAGTTGTTTCGATATTCACAGGAACCTGGGTTCCTTTTGATGGGTGATAATGCTCGACAGGCTTGCTGGACGAATGTCTGCAGCATGAAAACAGCATACATTTTGAGTGAGTAGCTAACTCCATGAACTGTATTACGGTTAAACATGCAACGGACACTCTAGACCAAAGTGCTGCAGTCCTCACAGCACCACAATAACTTCACGAGATCACTTGTCCTGTTAAGTCATGCAGGATCAAGCGAGGCCGGGATCAAGAGTTTACACAATATCTGAGCTAGAGGACAGGAGGAGGGGGAAGGGGGTAAAGAGTGCAATTCATATTAGGTGGAGGGAACAAAGCACAGTTTCTTACCAAAACAAACTCAAAACTACTGAAAAGCGCGTTTATCAGCACCAGGCACGCTAGTACTTTATAAAGTAAAAGATACCTACTATCTACAGTTATGGTTACCAACTGAAAATTATCAAAAGCATGAAAGTGCTAAAAAACGGAGCATTTGTTTAAGGATACAGAGAACTTTTCCGGCTCAATGTTATGCAAAAATCAACACCTATTTCTTTCAGGCACTGTTTATAATGTACATGTTTTACAGATTTTTTGTTTATATATCAGATAATGCAGCACGCTTTCTAAACAGATTAGGAGTATTTTGAATATTTTTAAACCTGCTTAGGTTTTTTAAAAAATACGAAGACATTGATGCAATTTTTTTCCAAAATACTTCCTCAAACTGAGGTACCATTTAATTCAATGTTAGACATTTGAAGGAGACCAATTTTTTACAAGATATGCATGGCATGATGACTGAGATAATGGACCTATTTGATTCCACCTATTATGTATATTACAAGGATAAAAAATTTTTAATTTTTTTCCTAAAAAATGTTATTTTTTCTATAATTTAGTTGATTCTGCAACAAAGCTTAGGTCTGCTACATAAGTATGGACTATTGTAGGTTACAGAAAGAAATTAGACCAATGCTTTGTAAACTTTAGGAAATACTTGTACCTGAATTCTGAAAAATACAACTTGCAGGAAATTGGCAATGAAGATGTGAGTCCAATTAAACTGTGCCTCAGAAACATTGTCTTCATCCTGCAGAATTTCTTCATCTTCAAGCATCCTCTTGGCATTCCTTCTAGCACTTCTTGCTTCTTGGTAACTTGAAGAGCAAATCTTTGAGCTTCATGCACCCATTGTCTGTCACACACAACCAATTGATCTTCCATATTAGAGCCAAATTTTTTGCTTAAATTTCTCAGGATTTCCAACCTTCCTATCACTCAATCATTGAAATATATCACTGAATCTAGTACACCAACTTTTAATGTATTTAGTCCTACAAAAACATTCTAGGGTAATCTTTCCCATATGCAATGGTTGAAACTTTCATTTCCATTCTGAGTGCCCCCATGAAGACATTTGCTACGAAAAACAGGGTCACTCACGTCTCTAAAAATTGGTTTCGTTTCATTCATAACAGGCTCAAGAAGAGAATCCTTGTGATGTTATATTCGGCCACTTTCTTTTGCTTTTTTCGTAACCACACTAAGAATCCGCTCCTTTATGGCAAAGTCCGTGAACAGGGTGGGCATCTGTGGACAATTGCTTTTCTCATTGCTGGAACATCATTCAGAGTTGCAGTTCGTCTAATGGCCAGCCCATTATAACTCTGGAGCAGATCTATTTCAGTTTCTGTCAATCTGCCTCGGCCGGACAGAGATTTTCCATCAGACAGAAACTTTCCATTCATTTCTCTTCATAGCTTCCTCAATCTAGCAGCCATTCTCTTTTGCACATGTCCACAACACTCCAGTTTTGTTCCCAAGGTATCACTATAAACATTGAACTCATTAATTTTATTGAAAGCTTTAGAGTCCCCATCGAATAGGTACTTCGTCTGTCTAACGTTATAAATGGGCACCAACCTCTGAAATATTTTCAGAGCTCCATCACACACCGCACCTCCACAGTAATCATCATAATTCTTAGAACACTGATGTTCAATACGTCCTTCAGTGTTATCATGGTAGGTGTGGCAGTACTTAGATAAACACTCAACATCAACCACTTTTCCATTCGCCAGAGAAGAAGCACTTACAACCCATTCAAAGAACGATGTCCTCTCCATTGCCATGTCCCACTGAGTGCAACAGCAATGTCCCTGGTGCCACTAATATTTAGTTTCTTCTACTGCGCGTTTCATAGATGTTTTAGACACAACCGTCAAGGCACCTAAAAGTATTTCTATGTACTTACTGAACCTACTGGGAGGAGGAGGAAGGTCTATCACCATCATATTGTTTACATTTCGCCACTTCCTTTATCAAAGGAGATAAGATGCCCCCATCGACAACAACAAATCCACTACAAACAGCGTCATTGTTAACACAAAAATTTGAATCACCTGGAGGCGTGCCATGTAGGAGTTTCTTCCCTGAAGAACTGATATATAGGCTACATTCAACTGTGTGGCTTGCTTAGTTTCCATACTGTTTATCACGGAATTTCCTTTTATTGAATTTCTTGATGCGTTACATAGTTCGTATTTATTGCACACTAAAGGATATGTACTTCCACAAATATCTATAGCACTTGAGCAACAAACATTCAGTAACACATGAACAAACTGCTTCAGCGAAACAAATGTAAATACTAGCAAAGTTTTTCATTTACAGACTCTAGAAACCTGCACTGTTACCAACATATACAATGTATCATACGTATAATCGCTGGAAACAGAAAGTTCACAGTTATTTTCGAAATAATACTGGTTTCTGTAACAGAAATAAAGAGGGGAGGCATAGATGACCATAGCTTTAAAATTTGGTATATGTAGGTCATTTTTCATTTGAAACCCTATAATGTATATATAAATGTAATCAGGAAAGAGTATAGAATTTAATAAAGTCATAAAAAAATTTGAATTTTCCACTATTTATAAGTACCCTGTATCCTTAAAAAGTCTGACACTTTATTTTGTAATCAATAAATAGTTTATATTTTACATAGTGGGGTAATAAACATGCTCTAACTTCAACATGAGCAGAAAATAATAGAACTTACTTCTAATTTGTAGTATACAATCATATACAGCGACAGTACATCAAAAAAATTCTCAGTGAATCAGCACATAAAAATACGAAACCTCCAGATGATTAACAAACAAACTTTTGTTTTAAATCGTGACAGAACGGTAGACAAACTACGATATCTCGTATCAAGATGTCGTAGATGACTACTTTGAATGCAAGGTTTTGCCAAGCAGTTACATCATTGATGAAGTTCGTAGGCTTCCATAGCCAGTGTCATTTTTAATAAAATAATTTTGGGTATTAGGTGGCATCATTGTATTAATAAAACACTGAAGCAACTAAATTGCCGGCATTTCGACCCACCTGCAAAAACTTCAGCAGTTTAGTTGCTTTATTATTTTACAATAGCATGGCCTTACACCCAAAATTATATTACTCAGTTACATCATTGGTTACGAACCTCGTTAAAAATATGTAGCCAAGTGTGTCCAGCTGGTAATTCAGTCCAACTGCGCTACACTGAAATTCGTTAGATGATGAAAAACCACTTTGTTATCAAGAACTACACATTTTGTAACAAGCAAAAAACCGGTTGGACACTAAAAAAGCATCGAAAAAACAGAAATGTCCGGAAAAATCCAGACTGTTGGTAAACCTACCTACAAGGTATTTATCTAAGGGAATATGATATTTTTTAGATTTGTGTTTATTATTTTGTTGCGATACTGTCTATATCCACGTTTTAGTGGTATTCTGCATTGGCTGATAACATGAGAGAAAATGCCCCAAACTAAAGTTACAACGTTACTGGAAGCTTATCAAACCCAGAGTCATCCCAAATATTCAGTTGCAAGAATTACACTGAGGTGACGAAAGCCATGACACAGCGATATGCATATACAGGGTGGTCCATTGATAGTGACCGGGCAAATACTTCACGAAATAAGCATCAAACGAAAAAACTACAAAGAACGAAACTCGTCTAGCTTGAAGGGGGAAACCAGATGGCGCTATGGTTGGCTGCTAGATGGCGTTGCCATATGTCAAACGGATATCAACTGCGGTTTTTTTAATAGGAACCCCATTTTTATTACATATTCGTGTAGTACGTAAAGAAATATGTATGTTTTAGTTGGATCACTTTCTTCGCTTTGTGATAAATGGCGCTTTAATAGTCACAAACGTATAAGTACGTGGTATCACGTAACATTCCACCAGTGTGGACGGTATTTGCTTCGTGATACATTACCTGTGTTAAAATGGACCGTTTACCAATTGCGGAAAAGGTCGATATCGTGCTGATGTAAGGCTATTGTGATCAAATTGCCCAACGGGCGTGTGCTATGTATGCTGCTCGGTATCCTGGACGGCATCATCCAAGTGTCCGGACCGTTCGCCGGGTAGTTACGTTATTTAAGGAAACAGGAAGTGTTCAGCCACATGTGAAACGTCAACCACGACCTGCAACAATTGATGATGCCCAAGTAGGTGTTTTAGCTGCTGTGGCGGCTAATCTGCACATCAGTAGCAGACAAATAGCGCGAGAATCGGGAATCTCAAAAACGTCGGTGTTGAGAATGCTACATCATCATCGATTGCACCCGTACCATATTTCTATGCACCAGGAATTGCATGGCGACGACTTTGAACGTCGTGTACAGTTCTGCCACTGGGCACAAGAGAAACTACGGGACGATGATGGATTTTTTTGCACGCGTTCTATTTAGCGACGAACCGTCATTCGCCAACAACGGTAACGTAAACCGGCAAATATTCACTACTGAGCAACGGAAAATTCACGATGGCTGCGACAAGTGAAACATCAGCGACCTTGGCGGGTTAATGTATGGTGCGGCATTATGGGAGGAAGGATAATTGGCCCCCATTTTATCGATGGCAATCTAAATGGTGCAATGTATGCTGATTTCATCTTAATCTTCTACCGATGATGTTACTACAAGATGTTTCACTGCATGACTGAATGGCGATGTACTGCCAACATGATGGATGTCCGGCACATAGCTCGCGTGCGGTTGAAGCGGTATTGAATAGCATATTTCATGACAGGTGGATTGGTCGTCGAAGCACCATACCATGGTCCGCATTTCTCTCTGTGGGGAAAGCTGAAGGATGTTTGCTATCGTGATCCATTGACAACATGCGTCAGCGTATTGTCAATGCATATGCGAACATTACGGTAGGCGAACTATTCGCAGTTGAGAGGAATGTCGTTACACGTATTGCCAAATGCATTGAGGTTGACGGACATTTTGAGCATTTATTGCATTAATGTGGTATTTACAGGTAATCACGCTGTAACAGCATGCGTTCTCAGGAGTGATAAGTTCACAAAGGTACATGTATCACATTGGAACAATCGAAATAAAATGTTCAAACGTGCCTACGTTCTATATTTTAATTTAAAAAACCTACCTGTTCCCAACTGTACGTCTAAAATTGTGAGCTATATGTTTGTGACTGTTACAGCGCCATCTATCACAAAGCGAAAAAAGTGGTCCAACTAAAACATTCATATTTCTTTACGTACTACACTAATATGTAATAAAAATGGGGGTTCCTATTTTAAAAAACGCAATTGATATCCGTTTGACCTATGGCAGCGCCATCTAGCGGGCCAACCATAGCGCCATTTGGTTTCCCCCTTCAAGCTAGACAAGTTTCGTTCCTTCGTTTGACGCTTATTTCGTGAGATATTTGGACCGGTCACGATCAATGGACCACCCTGTACACAGACGTCATAAAAATCGCATACGCAAGGCATAAAAGAGCAGTGCGTTGGTGGAGCTGTCAACTGTTTTCCGGTGATTAATCTGAAGAGGTTTCCGACGTGATTATGGCTGATTAGTCGGAACTAGACGAATGAGACATTCCATTTCGGAAAACATTAAGAAATTCAGTATTCTGAGATCCACGGTGTCACGAGTGTGCTCCGAATACCAAATTTCAGGCATTACCTCTCACTGCAGACAATACAGTGGCTGACTGCCTTCACGTAACTACCGGGAGCAATGGCATTTGCGTAGTGTTGTCAGTGCTATCAGGCAAGCGACACTCCGTTAAATACCACAGAATTCAATGTGGAATGTACGGCAAACGTATCTGTTAGCACTGTGCAACAAAATCTGGTGTTATTAGACTATCGCAGCACGATCGACGTGAGTGCCTTTACTTAAAGCACGGTACCGCCTGCAACGCCTGTCCTGGGCTCGTGACGGTATTGAATGGACCCTAGACGACTGGCAAACTTCGGTAGATGAGTTCCGATTTCCGTTGGTAAGAGCTGGTGTTATGGTTCAAGTGTGGCGCAGACCCCATGAAACCCAGTTGTCAACAATGCACTCTGCAATATGGTGGAGGCTCCATAATGGTGTGATCTGTGGAATAAACTGAGTCCTCTGGTCCAGCTGAGCCGATCATTGACTGGAAATGGCTAGGTTCGGCTACTTGGAGACCATTTGCAACTATTCATGTACTTTATGTTTCCAAACAATGGTGTAGCATGTCACCAAACCACAATTGTTCACGACTGGTTTGAAGAACATTCCTGATAATTCGAGCGAATGTTTCGACCACCCAGATTGCCCGACATGAATCCGATTGAAAATTTATGGGACACAGTGGAGAGGTCAGTTCATGCACAAAATCCTGCACCAGCAACACTTTTGCGATTATGGATTACTATAGAAACAGAATGGCTCATTATTTCTGCAGCGTACATCCAGCGACTTGTTGAGTCAAAGCCATGTCAAGTTTCTGCACAAAGCCTCGCAAAAGGAGGTCCAGCACGATATTAGAAGGTATCTCATGACTTTTGTAACTTCAGTGTATGACGAACAGCGAAATATTCTAGAGACTTGAATGCAAATGGCTCTGATACACTTGCTGCTAGTCAAAATGCATTATAGGCTGTGACTTTCTTCATGCTGATGCGTCTTTGTGTATGGTGGGGAAGGAAGTGAGAGGCTTTTTTCTGGGTAAGAGCAGGGACAGCTGATCCTCACTGGCTACGCCCTGATACATAGCAGCCATTGCCCATCCTGCATTTCCATGTCTGGGCATCAATCCATATTGACGTTTTCTATGGGAACAGTGGAGGGACACCACACATAAAAGGTTATACCCACGACTTGTGATCGGTTTTCTGGTATGCCTTGTATCTGTATATACATGTCACAAACAGAATTCTGCAGTGACGACTTTCAGTGCACCTATCGTGTCGATGTCTCATATTGTTTTGTGGATGCAGGAGATCTCTTAACTTAAGGACACTAGTGCATAAAATCAGTCTAAATATATTTGTTGTTCAGTGCACTGAAAATAGACTGAATATTCTTCTATTGCCTGCATCCCACACAGGTTCTGTCAAATACAGATTCAAGCTTATGTACGAGTATTTGTTACTGTCACTATACTGTATAACTTATCACTTGACACAATACAGAATGATAGTCTCATCCCAATGTACAATAGACTATAAACTTCGGTGCAGTTCTGACTTCTAATACAACTCTGGCTGCTGGATCTGTCTAGGATGACCCTCTCTCTGTAAGGCCAGTATTACACTATCAAATTTCTTTGTCAAAGATTTTATCAAAGATGTGATCAAATATTCCATCAAATATATTTGACAAAGATCTTTGCCATTGTGTTAGAAGGGGCATTACACTGTCATCATATTTTTCGTCAAAGTTCAAGATGGCCGACAACAACAACTTGTTATTAACCACAGCAGTTGCATGTACCACAATTGCACTGTGTGCACATGCAGAAGAGAAGTGGGGAAAAAAAGGAAACATACCTGAGTGAAGCTGTGGGTTTTACGACGACACAATAAAAGCATTCAACAAAACTTGTTACGTGAGCTTCTCATGGCGGACTTCAAGTTGTACATCAGTTACTTAAGAATGGATGAGCATACATTTCAGTATGTGCTCAATGAAGTTTATCCTTGTATCACAAAGAACAATATTCACTTAAGAACTGCTACATCTGCAGAAGACAAGCTCACTGTAACACATTACAGGTGAGGGTTAGGTTAGGTTAGGTTAGGTTAGGTCAGGTCAGGTCACGTCTCCAATCTTCGTAATCTATTTTTGTATTCAGCGTGCCTCACATTGTAAAATGCCTCATCAGATTCATACATCTCTATTAATTTTGTAGTTGTCGGCACACACCAATTGTATAATCCTGCAATATTTATAAAAACACTACAGATGACAGAATGCAGCAATGCTGTTTCTCCATGTGGTAACATGTCACATTGCAGTGAACAGAAGACAAGCGACTTCTTTGATCAAATCTACAGCGAGGCCCTAGATTTGATCAAATATTGGACAACATTTGACAAGGTTCCCTATTACACCATCAAATTTCTTTGACAAAGATATTGGGCAAAGATATTTGACAAAGAAATTTGAGAGTGTAATACCAGCTTAAGTGATGACTGAAGAGAGTTGGGCTGAGCAGCACTGCACTCTGACATAAGTACTCTTTCAGCAGCAGCAGCCTGTGGAACCTCTTGAGCTCGTGTCTGCACTGATGTCTCTCATTCGTTGCTACATCAGGGGACAACTGTCCTTAATTGTGGTTCCACTGTGAGGTATCAACAGTGTACCAAAAACTGTATGATATGAGGCCATAGAACCAATTGCCTTTACGTGTATTTTTAGGTTCCAAGGATTCAACTGCACCAAACAAGACGATGGTCTGAAACTGAAGTAGAAAAAAATCTTCTGCAGTTAAATAGCTTCTTATTGCAATAGTCCCATCCTATGGCATTGATGGCTACAGCAAGCAAAGTAACAATTGAAACACTCCTCTGTAAGATACAGTTTCCTTGAGGTATTGTTGTTGTCTTCAGTCCTGAGACTGGTTTGATGCAGCTCTCCATGCTACTCTATCCTGTGCAAGCTGCTTCATCTCCCAGTACCTACTGCAACCTACATCCTTCTGAATCTGCTTAGTGTACTCATCTCTCGGTCTCCCTCTACGATTTTTACCCTCCACGCTGCCCTCCAATGCTAAATTTGTGATCCCTTGATGCCTCAAAACATGTCCTACCAACCGATCCCTTCTTCTAGTCAAGTTGTGCCACAAACTTCTCTTCTCCCCAATCCTATTCAATACCTCCTCATTAGTTACGTGATCTATCCACCTTATCTTCAGTATTCTTCTGTAGCACCACATTTCGAAAGCTTCTATTCTCTTCTTGTCCAAACTAGTTATCGTCCATGTTTCACTTCCATACATGGCTACACTCCAAACAAATACTTTCAGAAACGACTTCCTGATACATAAATCTATATTCGATGTTAACAAATTTCTCTTCTTCAGAAACGCTTTCCTTGCCATTGCCAGTCTACATTTTATATCCTCTCTACTTCGACCATCATCAGTTATTTTACTTCCTAAATAGCAAAACTCCTTTACTACTTTAAGTGTCTCATTTCCTAATCTAATTCCCTCAGCATCACCCGATTTAATTTGACTACATTCCATTATCCTCGTTTTGCTTTTGTTGATGTTCATCTTATATCCTCCTTTCAAGACACTGTCCATTCCGTTCAACTGCTCTTCCAGGTCCTTTGCCGTCTCTGACAGAATTACAATGTCATCGGCGAACCTCAAAGTTTTTACTTCGTCTCCATGAATTTTAATACCTACTCCAAATTTTTGGGTAGGTTTGCCTTTTCTTAATCTTTCTTCTAAGATAAGTCGTAAGGTTAGTATTTTGAAGCTGTGACTTATTAAACTGATAGTTCGGTAATTTTCACATCTGTCAACACCTGCTTTCTTTGGGATTGGAATTATTATGTTCTTCTTGACGTCTGAGGGTATTTCGCCTGTCTCATACATCTTGCTCACCAGCTGGTAGAGTTTTGTCATGACTGGCTCTCCCAAGGCCGTCAGTAGTTCTAATGGAATGTTGTCTACTCCGGGGGCCTTGTTTCGACTCAGGTCTTTCAGTGCTCTGTCAAACTCTTCACGCAGTATCGTATCTCCCATTTCGTCCTCATCTACATCCTCCTCCATTTCCATAATATTGTCCTCAAGTACATCGCCCTTGTATAAACCTTCTATATACTCCTTCCACCTTTCTGCCTTCCCTTCTTTGCTTAGAACTGGGCTGCCATCTGAGCTCTTGATGTTCATACAAATGGTTCTCTTACCTCCAAAGGTCTCTTTAATTTTCCTGTAGGCAGTATCTATCTTACCCCTAGTGAGATAAGCTTCTACATCCTTACATTTGTCCTCTAGCCATCCCTGTTTAGCCATTTTGCACTTCCTGTCGATCTCATTTTTGAGACGTTTGTATTCCTTTTTGCCTGCTTCATTTACTGCATTTTTATATTTTCTCCTTTCATCAATTAAATTCAATATTTCTTCTGTTACCCAAGGATTTCTAGCAGCCCTCGTCTTTGTACCTACTTTATCCTCTGCTGCCTTCACTACTACATCCCTCGGAGCTACCCATTCTTCTTCTACTGTATTTCTTTCCCCTATTCCTGTCAATTGTTCCCTTATGCTCTCTCTGAAACTCTGTACAACCTCTGGTTCTTTCAGTTTATCCAGGTCCCATCTCCTTAATTTCTCACATTTTTGCAGTTTCTTCAGTTTTAATCTACAGGTCATAACCAATAGATTGTGGTCAGAGTCCACATCTGCCCCTGGAAATGTCTTACAACTTAAAACCTGGTTCCTAAATCTCTGTCTTACCATTATATAATCTATCTGATACCTTTTAGTATCTCCAGGGTTCTTCCACGTATACAACCTTCTTTCATGATTCTTAAACCAAGTGTTAGCTATGATTAAGTTGTGCTCTGTGCAAAATTCTACTAGGCGGCTTCCTCTTTCATTTCTGTCCCCCAATCCATATTCACCTACTATGTTTCCTTCTCTCCCTTTTCCTACACTCGAATTCCAGTCACCCATTACTATTACATTTTCGTCTCCCTTCACTATCTGAATAATTTCTTTTATTTCATCGTACATTTCTTCAATTTCTTCATCATCTGCAGAGGTAGTTGGCATATAAACTTGTACTACTGTAGTAGGTGTGGGCTTCGTATCTATCTTGGCCACAATAATGCGTTCACTATGCTGTTTGTAGTAGCTTACCCGCATTCCTATTTTCCTATTCATTATTAAACCTACTCCTGCATTACCCCTATTTGATTTTGTGTTTATAACCCTGTAGTCACCTGACCAGAAGTCTTGTTCCTCCTGCCACCGAACTTCACTAATTCCCACTATATCTAACTTTAACCTATCCATTTCCCTTTTTAAATTTTCTAACCTACCTGCCCGATTAAGGGATCTGACATTCCACGCTCCGATCCGTAGAACGCCAGTTTTCTTTCTCCTGATAACGACATCCTCCTGAGTAGTCCCCGCCCGGAGATCCGAATGGGGGACTATTTTACCTCCGGAATATTTTACCCAAGAGGATGCCATCATCATTTAATCATACAGTAAAGCTGCATGTCCTCGGGAAAAATTACGGCTGTAGTTTCCCCTTGCTTTCAGCCGTTCGCAGTACCAGCACAGCAAGGCCGTTTTGGTTAATGTTGCAAGGCCAGATCAGTCAATCATCCAGACTGTTGCCCCTGCAACTACTGAAAAGGCTGCTGCCCCTCTTCAGGAACCACACGTTTGTCTGGCCTCTCAACAGATACCCCTCCGTTGTGGTTGCACCTACGGTACGGCCATCTGTATCGCTGAGGCACGCAAGCCTCCCCACCAACGGCAAGGTCCATGGTTCATGGGGGGGTCCTTGAGGTAAAGGGTCTCAAAGCGTATTTCTAACTCCGCAGCAAAAGTAGGAAAGTTAAGAAAATGGGATGATGAGTTGGAGAACTCATTCTTATAACTTATTAACCCCACAGGATTACCAAATTGTATCATATACCATTTTAATGTCTGAAAATGTCCTTTTAAATGATACATCCTTAGGAATGCTATCTCTACCGTCAACTCCACTATTAATAAAGAACAAAGAATCGAATTGTATCTTCCAAACTCATACTAAAATAAATTAATACAATTCCTGGTTTCTCTTCAGGCCAGTTAGAAGACTTTTTATCAGTTCTAACATCATTGCTTTGCAGCTGGCAAAGGCACTGATACAAGTTTTAAAAAGTAGCCTTTTATACATTTTAGTCTCACTCGTCCTACATCATTTCTACATGCCCCTAGTAACATTTGTGTTATGTACACCATATGGACCATATTGTTGTGACGGTTGTCTTACATCAGCAGCAAAATGTACTGGTGGCCATCATGCATGTAGCACATTCCCCAACCACAGGGCATGGGTGATATTTGAGAACAATTACATGGAGACTTAATTGAAAAGTTTACATTTCAAATACATTTATACTAACTAGGACAAAACTTCATACTGAAGTCAGTGGCAGCTCATAACCACATATTTACAGTTATCCCACAAACGACTTGTTTGTCAACTCATATTTACTAAAACGTTTTTGCTTCTGCCATCATATGCTTTCAGCTGTGTCAGTTTCCTACGTTAATTATGATACATCCTGTACAGGTAAAAGGTACCCTAAAGATTTAACTAAAAAAATGGTTCAAACGGTTCTGAGCAGTAGGGGATTAAAATTTGAGGTCATCAGTCCCCTAGAACTTAGAACTACTTAAACCTAACTAACCTAAGAATATCACACACATCCATGCCCACAGTAGGACTCGAACCTGCGACCGTAGCGGTCGCGCAGTTCCAGACTGAAGCTCCTAGAACCGCTCGCCCACTCCAGCTGGCAATATTTAACTAAAAATATCCGTCTATGCATATGTATATGTATGTGTATGTTTTCTACAAATCATATATTTTGAGGGAAATTTTAATTCTAGTTTAAATGTATTCCTCATCAGAAGCAAGCTGTAGAAATAAGAAGACAGGGCACTAGTGTCACTGATCTCCACATAAATAATTGTGCAGTATTCGAAAATTCATCTTCCTCAACAGCTGTGTTCGGTAATGCCTGTACAGTGGCAATAGACTTGGAGGCAGCCATTCCAGATGGTGTTGGTTTTGCATCACAGGAGGAGGAGAGTTAGTGGTGTACAGTTCTTGATCACCAAACTTTGTGTCAATATCCTGGATAACATTACAGTCATCTCCATAGTATCTGATGGAGTTAGGGCATTTGACACTGTTGATGTTCATTTGCCCATTGGATGGGGACATCAAGCTTGCTGGCGCCCTGCTGCCATCCAAGTGGTGTAACCTTTGTGCCTTCCTTTTGTCAATAACAACACAAACACAACACTCCGCTGTGCTGCCCAAGTAGGCTCTCCTGGTCATCCCTGTAACACAGATGCATACTTGACACTTAATAATAGGACAAAGAAAAGTGACAAAAAAACCATATCTACTAGGACCTTTGCAAGACAGCAATACATATATTTGCGTCTTTCTCCATCACTCATTTTGTGACTGTGGGACTGACTTACCTTTCTCAAATATGAAAACAGATATAATAACAAAAAGCTTAGTATTTGTCTCACAGTAAATCATCTCAAAATACATAATACATACAGGGTGTTTCAAAAATGACCGGTATATTTGAAATGGCAATACAAACTAAACGAGCAGCGATAGAAATACACCGTTTGTTGCAATATGCTTGGGACAACAGTGCATTTTCAGGCAGACAAACTTTCGAAATTACAGTAGTTACAATTGTCAACAACAGATGGCGCTGAGGTCTGGGAAACTCTATAGTACGATATTTTCCACATATCCACCATGCGTAGAAATAATATGGCGTAGTCTCTGAATGAAATTACCCGAAACCTTTGACAACGTGTCTGGCGGAATGGCTTCACATGCAGAGGAGATGTACTGCTTCAGCTGTTCAGTTGTTTCTGGATTCTGGCGGTACACCTGGTCTTTCAAGTGTACCCACAGAAAGAAGTCACACGGGTTCATGTCTGGCGGTACACCTGGTCTTTCAAGTGTACCCACAGAAAGAAGTCACACGGGTTCATGTCTGGCGAATAGGAAGGCCAATCCACGCCGCCTCCTGTATGTTTCAGATAGCCCAAAGCAATCACATGATCATCGAAATATTCATTCAGGAAATGTGCGATGTGGCCGGGCACCATCTTGCATAAACCACGAGGTGTTCGCAGTGTCGTCTAAGGCAGTTTGTACCGCCACAAATTCACGAAGAATGTCCAGATAGCGTGATGTAGTAATCGTTTCGGATCTGAAAAATGGGCCAATGATTCCTTTGGAAGAAATGGCGGCGCAGACCAGTACTTTTTGAGGATGTAGGGACGATGGGACTGCAACAAGGGGCTTTTCGGTTCCCCATATGCGCCAGTTCTGTTTATTTCCGAAGCCGTCCAGGTAAAAATAAGCTTCGTCAGTAAACCAAATGCTGCCCCCATGCATATCGCCGTCATCAATCCTGTGCACTATATCGTTAGCGAATGTCTCTCGTGCAGCAATGGTAGCGGCGCTGAGGGGGTGCCGCGTTTGAATTTTGAATGGGTAGAGGTGTAAACTCTGGCGCATGAGACGATACGTGGACGTTGGCGTCATTTGGACCGCAGCTGCAACACGGCGAACAGAAACCCGAGGCCGCTGTTGGATCACCTGCTGCACTAGCTGCGCGTTGCCCTCTGTGGTTACTGTACGCGGTCGCCCTACCTTTCCAGCAAGTTCATCCGTCACGTTCCCAGTCCGTTGAAATTTTTCAAACAGATCCTTTATTGTATCGCTTTTCGGTCCTTTGGTTACATTAAACCTGCGTTGAAAACTTCGTCTTTTTGCAACAACACTGTGTTCTAGGCGGTGGAATTCCAACACCAGAAAAATCCTCTGTTCTAAGGAATAAACCATGTTGTCTGCAGCACACTTGCACGTTGTGAACAGCACATGCTTACAGCAGAAAGACGACGTACAGAATGGCGCACCCACAGACTGCGTTGTCTTCTATATCTTTTACATCACTCTCAGCGCCATCTGTTGTTGAAAATTGTAACTACTGTAATTTCGAAAGTTTGTCCGCCTGAAAATGTACTGTTGTCCCAAGCATATTGCAACAAATGGTGTATTTCTATCGCTGCTCGTTTAGTTTTTATTGCCGTTTCAAATATACCAGTCATTTTTGAAACACCCTGTACATAATGATAATACTATTTAGTATTGGCTGAAATGATGGATATTAGAACAGATTTTGCATTTAAAACAAATCCTTCAAACTTGTATCTATAGAACTGTAATTCGCCTCAGTGCAAGATTATTCTTGATGTCACTGTTTCACACTAACATTCAGAGAACTCAGCAGTGTTGACAAAGTGAAATCTAATAATACTAATAATACTTTGAGCAACAGCCATGAGGTGTCACTAATGCTTTGTTGGGTTTACATTTCAATATACCTCAAGCATATGAAGACTGGCTAGCACCATTCCCTATTACAAATGTATCAACATTCTTTGTTGCAAAAAGTATTCGTTGGTTACATGTTAACAGTGGAACATCATTCTGCATATTTACTGCAACACCCAAATCAACTCTCACCAAGGCGCCCTTTTAAGTTTTAGCTCTATATCTGAATGAAGTAATGAGTTGCATAATATTTATGTAGCACAAATACAACAGTTGAAAAACAACTTGAAAGCTTCTTTATTAAACAGCAAAAATTGATTTTCACACTCTTCACAAGACCTACCACATGTATTGAACCAATAATTGCAAATACAATAATTACATTCAAAATATAATTTTAACAAGACTGATGGGATATAGACTGTCCATTATTATAAACATTACTTCATTACAATATTTCATAAATACAATTATTACTTTATTTCTACATGAGACAATGCTTTGTGTCTATCAACTGCTTTATTAAAACATGAAAGACGATGGCACAAGCATTAACAATGTTTCTGACAAGTTCAATCACCTATAGTTTTCTTTAGGTAGCAGTTCGAACATAAAAGGATCTCGATTTATCTTTGTTAAACTATATTATTACTTCATAGTATCAATTAACATAAGTGCCTGTAATGGAATTATTCAATAAATACTTTTCACTTAGCATCTTAGCAACTTTGGTTTATGTCATACAACATATATAGGCGTATTGCGTACTTTGAATTAATACAAATTTTCATACAAAGGTTTACCTGGAGCATGCAAGGAAATTCTTTTGAGTTGGCTTTTGCTGTTGTGAGGAGTCAAATCTTTACACTGCTTCACCCTCGCATTTGCCCACAGATTGTTGGGAAAACAGCCTCTTAAAAAACAACAGTGGTACAACTTCTAGCATCTCCCTTGATTCTGAGTTACAATGTAATACTATGTCTTGAGGACAGCTTCATGTTATAAATTACAAAAGGTTGACAACAGCATTGGATTAGTAACATCAACAAGCTGTTGACAGCATGGAGGTGACAATAGGAATATGGGTCTGCATACTCTTCAGGACCTTGCGATGGTGGTGATGATGTAAATGCAACAGACTGTACAACACACACTAGTTTCATGCACAGTAAACTTCATCGACCAGCATAGGTGCAAGATCTCTCAGAACAAGAAGGTATTTGGCAAATGGATTACCCTACCTATCCCTCTGCCTTAACCCTATCAACACAAAGGCATTTTCGATAACACACATTACCACCATAAAAATTTAAAAATGCAGATTTGGTTCATTGTTGACTTACTCTCAACATACTTTTTAAAGACGTATTGCTGTGTGATGAACGCCCTGAACCTAAAAGTATTGAATATGATACTCACTAGGAAAATGAAATCTACTACTGAGTTTTGAAGTTTCGGGTTAAGTTTAACTGAAATATTTAAAATATATATGTAATATGGTAGGAGAATGCACTAAAAATACATATGTTTCCAAATTTTAAAATATAAAGAATCTAACTAGATTACAATACTTTTAGAGGTGGGCAGAAATAACTCCCTCCCTTTATTGCAGGGGTTAATTCTCATCTAGCATGTGTGGGGAAGACATATTGAAGCACATCCAAATGCACAATTGACCATTCTGCAGTTGTCAACTGTGTTTGTGGAGGAAGGGAATGCCATACCACAAGAACAGCTTACCAAACTTATGGCCAGCCTGGAAGCACATTGCAGAGCATGCATTGCCATCCACAGTATCACACACCTGATAAGAGACATGTCCCGCCTCTTGTAATGTCCAGAGTTCTGCTTGCAACTCTAAATATAGAAGTATCAATTATGATATATTAATGGTCAATTAACAATTTCGTAAAATTGCCTTACACAAGAAAACACATTTAATTCTGGATTAAAATCAACCTAATTGCACCTCACAACTGGAAAAAGACTTTTCACCATGGTGAAAACGTGTTTGATTCTGTACCCTAACCATTATTCCAGAGGAGGGCGAGTGAGGGTGTCAATATCACACTAGTTCACAACTGGTGAAGAAAAGATTGCCATCAATGAAACATGCTACATGCAACGAGAAAACCAGTTATCTACTGGCATCTGAAAGTACTGTTTCTGCCTTTCTTTTAGTTTATAAAATATGGCTAGAGTGTGATACTGCCCTCCCTTCTCTCTCCATACAATATTGCCTAAGGTGACAGACTGATCTGTAGCATACTCTGAGGGCTGTGTAAGTTTGATAGGTGGCAATTTGATTAATCCCTTCCATTTCAAACATGTATAAGCTTCACACACTGTGGATGACACCTAAATAAAGAAGCAGGAAAGTGTGGTAACCATTTTCATAAAGCAAAGCAACTAATACATTATTCATATTAATCTTCACGTGATGTGCATAACATCTTAAAAGAATGGGATGGATGATAAGCATATTCGTAAAGAAACTAATATGTTACTGCCATACATCCACAAACAACAATACATTAAATCATATTATATTCAATATTTTCCTTATCTATCCTTCTGAAGACCTCTGTGTGTCTTGATAACCCACAAATTTGTCACAAATGTGACATTTTTTATCATACTGGAGTTTTTAATACAGTTCCTGTGTGTGCACAAATAAGGTAATGAATTAAGGATGGGTCCACCTTTTTGCCACCACAGTTGTAGCACCCTCAGTGGATTCTTTACTGGTTAATTTTAGGTTAAGGAATACCATACATCAGATTTTGTTACCACGTAAATTGTGTGTGTACTTTGCCTTTTATTTTATAGTGTATGTGTCAAGGTATATGGTACCTCAGATTTTGTTGTCATTTAAATTGCATGTGCACTGTACCTTTCATTTTATATTGTGTGTGTCCTGTGGCTGCAACCAAAACCAGCTCCAAGTCCAAACTCCTGCAAATACGAGGGATATTAGAAAATCGTCAGCATTGAGTTTTTTTTGTCGTTTTGTTGATTGTCCGATCTTTAAAATGTATATTCTGGTAAGATCCGTGGCATATGCCCGTCTTTGTCCGTACCATTGTAGAATTTTCGTAGTCGTTAGCTGACAGGTTTGTTTTAGGCATCAAATAACTTTCTGTGTAGATAAGCTGGCCGTGTGGACATCTATTGCTGTTGCCCTGCAAAACCCCATGTGTGTCCACAAGTTATGCTTGGGAACCAAGCTGTTCCCGCAATCATCGCATTTCCCTACACATCTGAAAAACACATGAACCAAAACTGGACTGTAACGAGTTAATAATATGGTACTCGTATTTGAAAATAGAAAGTTTTCATTTAGTAGTAGTAGTAGTAGTGTAGTAGTAGTAGTAGTAGTAGTAGTTTATCATCCAGCGACAATGTACATTGTGTGGATTTGATGGTAATGTCAACCTTCATTGGTTGAAGCCTGAATACAATATGGAGCAAAAATTTCTGGAATGGAATGTATTTTCGGTCGAGGAAATAAGCACTAGTATGTGTGACATTTGTGTTCGTTATCTTGCTACTATCGATATGAGAGTTAACAAAAGAGATGACGAAAGGAGTGTGTGTGTGTGTGTGTGTGTGTGTGTGTGTTTTATTAGTTCCCAGCATACAAACTTTATAACCATCACAAATAAATGTTCTGACACAAGTAACAACGTAACAATATTTTTCTTGGTATGTGTTGTTTTGTTGTTTGATTTGAAACATCAGAGATAACTTTACTAGTAAGGCTAGGCAGATAAAATACTTCCCAGTTTCCCTGATACAGAAATATTCTTCCAGAAAAATTTCCCAGAGATTTTTGTTTCTCCATACATTTCCAAAAGAAAAATATTTTCCCCAAAATTGCGAGAAACACCACCAACCTGGAATCGTTGATACAAAAGTGCTGTTGCAATATCACCTGCGATTGCAGAGACTATATACGAAAGGATCGATAGTGGGGTATAATGTTTGTGTTTTGATTGTGTATTTTGCATTTATTGTTTGATTTGTGTTTGTGTAATGTATTGTTATTGTGTGAATCCACTGGCTCAAATGGATAGACCTTTAAAACAATCTTGGCACGCCAGATAAACGTATAATCGAAGTCGTTTTTGTATTATGACGCAGCATGATGAAGTTAGCAGGTCTCGTAAGAGGCTTTTCGATGCTCTCGGTAACAATGCGAGCAAGTAAGTAAGATTTATTACTTTAAGTTTTCCCTCCCTATTCTGCCTCAACTCTGTACAATGTGTATTTGACATCAGTACTTAATTATTACAAATATTTAGGTTATGTACTTGTTAAGGACGCTATATAGTAATGCCTGTCTTCAGTTTGAAAATGATTGTAATGTCCAGTCTGTAGTGTTAGGAAACAGTTTGTAACGCTCTTTGTTATGTAAGTGTTCAGAGTCTTTTAACTGATTCCTTTGTCGATTGAACTTCAAGCAGAAAAGTAATTTTGCCGCTAGAGAAATCAGTGTTGTGAACGAAATCTTATATCTGTTTCACTTATAACTTCATGCAAAGCAGAATGTGTGCAATTATTTTGTAAAGTAATATGTCCCAGATTGATTGGGATTCATGTTGTTAACGTCAGTCCGAAAATTGAATGAGGATTATGTATTTAAACCATCGCCATGCGATTTTCCGTGGCCTATAGCAAACATCTCTCACCCCTTTTCGCCTCACATTCCATCTCCTCGAGTCATCTCTAGCTATTTTATCATTTTTATTTCATCCTTTTCCAACGGTTTCCAGAAGATATATTTTTAATTTTTCCATAAAGTTGTCTTCAACAAGCGCACCGGAAATGACCGCGGAGAAGCCCTCGGACGTTGGCGCGCCAGGTACATATAGTCTGCGCCCGCGAGCTCGGCTCCAGTCTACCACCGGCAATGGTGGTTGAAGCTTTGAGAATGCCAGCCACTCGTGCTGGCGAAACGTCAGAAAAATCATTAGATGAACGTCGGCCGAAGAACCCGAGACAGAAGCCAATAGGCAGTTTGTCAATAAGTGGCCACGAAAGCCTTAACAATTTTGTAAAGTTGTCTTCACTATACTGGGGATTGATGGGCAAGTGATCAGAAACAGTTGTTACTACATAATCGCCCCTGTTCTGTTACATTTGTAGCTCAAATGTAAACGTAGGACTCTACCTTAATTCTCAAACAGTTATTAACTGCAGGATCTGAACATTTGAGACACTGTGGCTGAAGTTCATATGAGTATGTGATCATGACCTGAGAAACATAAATATTTGTCAGAACAGTTAATAAAGACTTTGAGATCTCTCTGTGTGTAAACAGTCTAAGGGAACATAAGAAACAGAACAGGTGCTGAGAGTAATGACGTAGCAGTCAGTGCTACTAGTGTTTAAATGCAGCAGAACTGGTAACACTTGGTTGAGATTCCAGTGTCAGATAGAGTCCCTATCATGGCCTTTACTGTATGAGGAGTTTATTTTTTCAAGGGTTATTTTATAATGATATAGGATCTGTCCACTTGAACAAGGAAAATGTAAGTCATGTATAAAGATGTATGAATGTACACACACATGTAATAAGGAGATGGAGACAATATGTTGGAGCAACTGGCTTGGCAGTTACCTGAAGTGATATAGAAATGCCTAAATCAGGAGGCATGGACAAAGCATGAACTTCCATCCTTCAAAATGTGATGCACATGTCTAATGAACAGCTAAGTTACTCAACATACCTAAAAAATAATTAAGCTCTATTCATTTGGTTTTTTCACTACACACAATCCTGTGTACTTTCAGTTGGCATTAGGACCACAATCATGCTGCCATGCCTGCGTTAGATCTCCACGTCCCTTTCACTTATCAGTAAACTCGGGCAGCATCCTCTCATCGTGAGTGAGATGCTGAACCCAGAAAAATGGGGAGGCATTATCATTATCCACTAGCAATCACCTTTTTAATTATTAACTGCTACTGTCGAGTTCTGTAAGTAGTATTTAACTGTGCAATTTGCAATAGTTAAGAGATGCACTCCAACTACCCTATCAAACATGTGTTTTATTTGTCTCCTTCATTCTCTTGAGCAAATTATTACACAGTTTTATTCCTTGATAAAAAATGCTGTGTAGGATTTTTGTTACTTTATCCCTGGCAAATGTAAGTCTGGCTCTTGTTGCAAGGGCATGTATAGAACTTTTTGTGACACATTTACTATTGTTTTTCGCGATATGCACAACATATTGACAGATAAACTCACTTCACATAGTAAGGATACCATTTTCTGTTTTTACTATTTCTTTACAGTGAGCCTTACAATACATTCCTTACAGTTCCATTCTGCAGTTTGAAAATTGTGTTCATATTTTTGCTTATAAGTCCCAGAATAGAATTCCATAGAGAAGAATGGACAGTTTATGAAGACTACGTCTCCACAAGGCACTGACTTAACTAATGACTGTACTTTAAGGTTATAACATGCCAGTGACGTCCTCTTTGCCATTATCATTGTATGATCATTCCATGTCAGTTGACAATTGATAGTCATATCACTAAGAACTTTGAGCTTATTATATAGTCAGTAAATTCATCATTCATGTTTAAAGAGCCAGAGCTGTTTTCCTTTTACAAGCTGAAGTTCAGAGTTTGGTTTCTTTATACTCGTTATAATTTATTACACACTGCCCAATGGGTCACATCCATGAGAGGGCCGGCCGCGGTGGTCTAGCGGTTTTAGGCGCTCAGTCCGAAACCGCGCGGCTGCTACGGTCGCAGGTTCGAATCCTGCCTCGGGCATGGATGTGTGTGATGTCCTTAGGTTAGTTAGGTTTAAGTAGTTCTAAGTTCTAGGGGACTGATGACCACAGATGTTAAGTCCCATAGTGCTCAGAGCCATTTGAACCATGAGACGTTCATTTGCCTTTCATTAGTAACTGGTTATGTTGCTGTCATCAGAAAACATTTTTTTTCTTCATGTCTTTAATAGTCTGGAGACTAACTGGTATATATGAAAAACAGAAATGATCCCAATATACTTCCCTTAAGAATGCAAATGGCAATATGTAATTGTTTCAGTAAAAATTTGGCATCGTCTGAAGAGTGGGCTGTGTCTGTCTTTTGTTTTCCAAATAAGACTGTAACCACTCATCAGCTGTTCCTCTTGTGCTTGTAGTTCATTTAGTTATATATTATGGCCAACAGTGTCAAAAGCATAGGACAGGTCTAAAGTTATGGATATAGCAAAATCATCCCTTGATCTGATGGAGTTTCATTTTCTTGGAGATATACGAGTCTCACCTTTGCCTTCAATAAAGGTAGAAGCTGAAGTAATGAATTAAAATTTGTGCCATGGTCAGGATTTGAACTTGGGTCTCCTGATTTCTATGCAGGTGTGCTAACCAGTACACCACCATGGTATTGTTGCTGCCACAACTGAATGGGCTACCGTAATCCAATGCCCTCCCTAAAACAAACTACATTTCTCATCTTCAGCTCATTTTCCCCTTCTTAAATTGTCAATATTGCCAAGGTTCTCCAATATTGGAACAGCAGAGAGCCTCGGAAGCACTCATGATTTATGAGGGGAGAGGATAGTCTGAAGACATGCATGAGGTTTATGTTAAGGAGTTCATTGCGCTAGGGTAGTCTGAGCAGTTGTGGTAGCCGCAATACCACAGTGGTTTAGTGGTTAGTAATTTGCCCAGTAAGCTGGAGACCAGGATTCGAGTCTTAGCTGTGGCACAAATTTTAATTTATTACTTAAGCTTCTATCCTTATCAAAGATAAAGTCATCCCTGTCGAAAACTTCAGTTACCAATTTATTAACTCTGTTATGATTGATATTGTACTTCTGCCATCTCAGAAGCCAAAGTGTGATTCTTTAAGAAGGTTGTATTGATTCTGGAACTCATTATTCTGACTTTTGTGACAGATTCTATTATTTTTGAGAATGATAAGAATAGGTAAAGGTCTTGTAATTTCCAGTACTTTCTGTATTACCTGTAGGAGCACGATTTGTGTGGCTTTAGGTATTCTCATTTATTGTGTGTGTTAATGGAATTTTATATACTGTCCATTGAGTTAACGGAAACGTCCAATTCCACCCATCAGCCTTGACAAATGACGTCACCAATATGGGGCCAAACGACCATTCACAACAACTCCCATATTGTGAGTATGACATCATTATGTGAACATGAGAAAAAACAGAAAAATAGATAAAAAAACCATCATATACATTTTCCTCCTATATTATAATGAATGTAACAAGACAAGTGGGGGAAATTGGGGGTTTTTGGGTGGGGACAAACTCATAATAAACACACGCCACTAAACCAAACGACAAAGCCGGTAAAATAAACAGACCATAACATTCACAAAATCAACTTCAAACAATATCCAATGGAATTGAAAGCTTCCCTTGACCCATATAGGTCAACGGAAAGTATTGAAACCAATTCAGAAACCACAAAACCTACAACCACATTCTTAATCATCAGTACCTCAAAAACCACAAGAAAACACCAAATCTGGGATCGAACACTTCCCTTGACCTATATAGGTCAATGGAAAGTATCGATACCAATTCAGAAACCACAAGAAAACACCAAATCTGGAATCGAACACTTCCTTTGACCTATATAGGTCAATGAAAAGTATCGAGACCAGAAACTACAAGAAAACACCAAATCTGGAATCGAGCACTTCCCTTGACCTATATAGGTCAACGGAAAATATCGATACCAATTCAGAAACCCCAGAACCTACACCCACTTCCACAAGGAAAAACCAAATCGGGAATCGAACACTTCCCTTGACCTATTTAGGGCAACAGAAATTGTTGATACCAGCTGAGAAACCACAAAACCTACAACGACATTCTTAATCATCAGTACCCCAAAAACCACAAGAAAACACCAAATCTGGGATCGAACACTTCCCTTGACCTATACAGGTCAATGGAAAGTATCAATACCAATTCAGAAACCACAAAAAAACACCAATCTGGAATCGAACGCACCCTTGACCTATATAGGTCAATGGAAAGTATCAATACCAATTCAAGAAACACAAAACCTTTCTCAATCATCAGTACCTCAAAAACCACAAGAAAACATCAAATCTGGAATCGAACACTTCCCTTAACCTCACAGGGTGAAAACCAGCTCACCAATACCAACAACACAATCCCCCGACACGTGATCCACAAATCATCTAACCAGATAAAAACATGAATAAAAAAAACTAAAACTCACCACGTGAAAGGTCCACCACTGCCTACTAGATCGAACACCACAGTCACACACACACACACACACACACACACACACACACACACACACACACACACACAAAATAAACAACAACTAAACAAAATTCCCAACCCCTCCCCTAACCCCAAAAATCAAAACCAAAGAAACAAACTCCCTCACCCACTTTTCTCCTCAAACCTCACCAACCACCCCCGAGCCACAGCCAACCCCCCTTCCCCCCCAAAAAACCTCACTAATCCACAACCCTTCCGCCACCAGTACTCATCTAAATGAGCCTGAAGGTTGGAAGAGTGCCTCTTCCCCCTCCCTATTACAGATTTAACAGCTCCCCAAAACCCACCAAAGTATTTGTACAGGCCCCACTATCATAATTCTTGAACTCTACATTATGATTAACAACTAGATGATTGTAACCCTCCCGATCTAACCCACTATAAGACGCAAACCCATCAGACACTACCGCACTACCCTTTTCTACATAATCTTGAATCAACCCCACTAACTCTCTCTTTGTACGATTTTCCACAACCCTAAACACACACTCAGAACAACCAGACCTAGATACCACAGGCCCCCACACCCATAAACCAACCACAAGCTTACCCCTCCCATACTTCCTCCTACCAAACTGTGACTCACCAGTCTCCACCTTTACTCCAGGCCCACCCAACTTACCCCTGTATTTAATATGTTCTGAACAGACCTCCCGACAAAAGGAATACCAATCAAGGACCGTTCGCTCACTCACACCCACCTCATGCACACAAAAACTGTGTAAGGACTGATAACAAAAATGATAACTCAACAAAACAATTTCACGCATACCCAACGTAGACTTCTCGAACCAGGCACCCCGGCGAATGGAGCGCCAAATGTTGTCACGCTGGCACCTCCGCATATAGCTCTCTCTGGTCCGAGACGCCGAAACTTTCGTCATTTTCATATATTCACACACAGAGCACTTTACTAGCTCAGCCAATAGTCCGAAGAGCTGGAAAAACTTAATGAGTGACATAGCTGTGTCACCTGTCATTCCCCACAGCTGAAAACTGTTCAATTTATCCGTCATATTCTTTCCTAATGACGACACAAAAAAAATTTGATCTCAAAAATTCTAACGTGACAACCCACATACAACACTACATTACCATAAAACAAAACAAAAATTAAACCATCAACTCACTGCACAATACGCCATCAATCTTCACTTACAAGCACAACAACAGCTGACAACATCAACAACTCAAATGAACTCAATATGACACACACCACACAACCCACAAACCCCACCAGAGAACACCACCAAACCGCAATGACACACCACCTACAAACACATCACAAGCACACACTAAACCAACAACAAAGCCTTACCCATAGCCTACAGACACGTCACCAGAGAGCACCACCGACAACACAGCAAAACATCTACAAACGCGCGACACTCGCAAACTAAACTTTGCGCCGCTGTGACGTCACACACCACCACAGACTTAGGGTCTGGGCCCTTCTGGTGACCCCTGACCATCTGTCCCCTCAGGTCAGGAATTGACAAATCATCTAGATCTGCTGACTTCTGTTTTTATAATTTTTTTACTGTCTTTGTGACTTCTTCTGTTGTAGGATACAACATTGTGCTGCCCATATAATTAATTTGGGGTGCTAGTCATGTTTAGGTAAATTTTGTGATCATTTTTCTGAAATACCTGATAAACACAGAACAGAAATTTTGTTGTGGTTTCTCTTCAATACCTGACCAACACAAAACTCACCCTGGCTCTTAATCATAGTTGATTGAAGATCTCATGATAAAAAATTTTGCCATCCATTGAAAGAGATAGCCAAATTGATTCACAAAAAGCTCTCTTCCATTTTAAACAGGGCTGTTAAACATATTCCTAGTCAACCATAACAACCTGCTCAAAATCAAGTTATCTCCATGGATTCTAAAAGGTTTGATTCTCTGAAACATAACTTTTGCTCATCACTCACAATATTTACAGTTACTAACATCAAATTGATGAGGTATTTGTATTACATCAGTAGAAATCACTTAATTTTGTTAAATGGGCTTCATATCACAGATATTAATTTTTTTGTCAACTCTTTACATATTTTACTATGATAGCAATATTCCAGTTGGAGACAGTGCACATGTTGAGAACAGAAGGTGCACTCAGGCTTCTTTAATTTTGTTTCAAAACATGAGGAACTGTGTTAGTCTTGCACTTCAGTCTTATGGAAATCACAAATACTTATCATTTATGTATTGAACTTCATTGCACAATGTTTTAGAAATCATGCTATGTACTATGATGTCATCAAATCTGATGATTAGAATGATGATAGAAAAGTTCCCACAGAGGTCACTGAATATTAAACGTTGGCACTGTAAATATATCAGACAGCATAACTTTTGAGATCTTGTACCATATCCTCAGGATGTTTCATTTGGGTAGTAAATAATAATACTTTAATGGTGAGATGGATTTCAAATGCAGGGTTGTCATGGAAGTTATATTCTGTTGCGTTCAACTAATCTGAATGTTAAGGAAGCACAGTGAATGTAAATTTGGAAAGCCTTTTTCCAGTTGTGTGAATCCTTGGGAATATGGAAGTGTCAGATTCCACCCCTCTGCTTTGACCTAGACATCATCAATATGGCAGAAATGGTTATTCTAAGCGTCTCCAATATGGTGCCTATGATATCACTACATACACATGGCAACAAACATGAAAATACGTGCCGGCCGGTGTGGCCGAACAGTTCTAGGCGCTTCAGTGTGGAACTGCGCAACCGCTCCAGTCGCGGGTTCAAGTCCTGCCTCATGCATGGGTGTGTGTGATGTCCTTAGGTTAGTTAGGTTTAAGTTGTTCTAAATCTAGGCGAATGATGACCTCAGATAAGTCCCATAATGCTCAGAGCCATTTGAACCATTTGAATTAAAATACATATAAATAAGACAATAACGTCTCCCTCCAAAAATACAATCAAAATAACAGGTCAACTGCAGGAAATTGGGGGTTTTACAAAGGGGACAAGCTAAATATAACAGAACAAAAAAAAAAATTACAAAATCTAAAGGAAACACACATTTCCCTTGACCTGTATAGGTCCACTATAACTACTGATACGAAAAAACCAACACCTACAACTATGAAAAACAAAACCAAAACCACAACACCTCAAAAATTAAAAACTCAAACATCCCTACGTAAATTAAAACACATTCAATACGCAATAAATACAGAAAACATTACAACACAAGAAAAATAGACCCAAAAAAAGCAATTACTTACCACAAGCAAATTTCGGCCAGCCATCACACACACACACACACACACACACACACACACACACACACACACACACACACACACACGACCCCATCAAACACAACCAACTAAAACTCGCGCCATAATGACGTCACACACCACAACACCCTTACGTCATGGGTCAAAGCAGATGGATGGAATCAGGCGCTTCCATTGAGCCGAATCCATTTACAGTGAAGGTGGGATGTACGACTTGTGTGTTCTTTGGATTGTAGTTATGCTACACTGAAAACCTTGTAACCTGCTGGAACAAAATAATTCAGTTCTCATATCCTTCAGGAGCCAAACTGAGCATATCACTACTTGCCTGAGTAGCCATCTTCTTTAGTCACTTATACCAAATTGTATTGATGTCTGAGACCTAGGAGACATCTGTGTTGTTTTGACTGAGTGAACCTTTAATTTTTAATGTTGTAGATCGTCTTAGTTATTTTTCTATAGCAAATTCACTTTTGATTACTCCAAATCTAACAGTACTCTTCATGTTGTCAACATTTCACTATCTGATGGCCACTAGATTACCAAGTCCACCAAGCAAAAGCAACATCTTTATCTTAACAATCTCACTCATATGTTCTGTCACAGATTCCCTCAATAAGTATGAGCAATCATGTTAGTGTCTTTAAGTTCTGAAACTACCCTTCAAATTTACTTGCAAACAAGTTGTCCCCTTGTCACATAATACCAACCTGGATTATAATATACTAAATAGCTACTACTAAAGAAAATCAAATAACACTGACACTTATTCCCAGTAGAGTATTCAGTTTTCAAAGCCACTGCAATTTTTTCCAAGAGAACAACAGATAAGTGAGGTGCAACAATTAAAGAATTGATTGAAAGAAGTGATTGAGGTATTCATCAAATGGGGGCAGATTAAGGAATGTTTGATTTCTTCACTATTTTCATAATAATAAAATAACGAGTGCTCTGGTCGCTTACAATATCATGTAATAGTGTCACCCAGGCACCATAGACCTGCCAAACAATGAATACCAGTAATGTAAATTTTATCAGTTATGCCTAACTAGCAAATGTAAGCTAGTAACATTAAATTAATACTACATGTAGCAAAATGAAGTGAGAAAGATTGGAACTCATGGAATTTGTATATGTACGTGAGCATATATTTTTCTTGTGATTTTGTTCTGTAATGAACACATTAGTATTTACAAGAAAAATTGTTATATTGTTTAATTGACCAATCATTTCCTTTTGGACGTGTGAAATTCTAAAAGATAATGACGTAGCACAGAGATGGTGGGAATGGGGCAAAAATACTGTAATCATGGACGACTGCAGCTCTTTAGGAGTTAACACTAAAAGGTTTCAGAGATATAAAATTATGGTAATCATTTGTTAGTGGTGGTGCTGTAAACAATGGCATGTTAAGAGTTCTGTTAAAATCGATAAAATTGACTAATGAGCTGTGATAAAGTACTTTGTTTTGAGAGATTTGACACCCAAAAATGCAAAAGACTTTACATTAAAGGAGTGTTTCCACTTGTTTTTTCAGGTAAGAATAATTCTTAATCATTGAAAACACATGGTAAAAACATTAATTTCGAGTTATTCCTCTTTTATCAAATATAAATGTTACCTTGCGTCAATTTAAGGCTGTAAACTTTCAGGACATTCAAAAACCCGTATGGCTGGTAACTGTGGCATAAATGTACAATATTGTTTGACCTGTCTTCGGTGATTTAAAAGATGTGAGCCTGATGACATTGGAAAGATCTTGATATTACTTACTGGATTTAACAAAGTTGTCAACTTGATTTGAGCCACATGTTTGAACCCTCAGCCAAAAACTTCTTCAGATGAATATTGCTCAAATAGTGTTTGTACTTAAAGATCTGAATGCTACCATTTCAATAAAATTATTTTGGGTGTGTGATTATGTCATTTTATATATACAACTTTCACCATTTCTGCTACTATTATAGCCTTGATAATGAGAAGTAGGCTACGTGTGATGTGTTGCATCTATACAGGGTTTAACAAAACAGTACAAACAGACTTCAAGAGAGCAGGTGTCTTGAGAATGAATCAAGGATCCATACCCAGCAATTCCATCCACCAATGCTGCAGTGCATTGAATTTACAGAGCCCAAACATGGCTGTCTTCATGTAAGTGGCTGGGGGTCAACACATGTTGTGAGAGCACCTGTTCTGCAGAAAACAAAATCAAATGTTTCAAATGGCTCTGAACACTATGGGACTTAACATCAGAGGTCATTAGGCCCCTCAAACTTGGAACTACTTAAACCTAACTAACTTAAGGACATCACACATATCCATGCCCGAGGCAGGATTCGAACCTGCGTCTGTAGCGGTCGCGCAATTCCGGACTGACGTGCCTAGAACCACTCGGCCACAACGGCCGGCTGCAGAAAACAAGTTGACCACAAGCAGAAGGTCTTGCATTGGGCTCGATGGCATTCATGACATTACATGGCACTGATTTTGTGTCTGCATGCCAAAACAGTTCTGTAGAGACCGCTAAGTGCAGCATCAGCCTAGAATTTCACATTTGCAGTTGAAGGGGTGGCCAACAGTCAGGCCTTCAACCCTTTAACTTGGTGCTCTGTAGTGGTGTTTGATGACGTTCCTGGACGTTGTTTCCTGTTCTCAATTTTTTTCAGAAAATAGCCTCTATAATACCTTGAAGACTGTTAGCCTTACTTTGTCATACCCTTTATAATATTGTAGTATGTGGCAATGGGTCCATGCCTCTCCAGTTGTCATGAGGCAAGAGATTCTTGAGGTCTCCCGTGGTAACAGAATAATGGGTTGATTTAGATGGATATCAAATACATATTGCTGGAAGTATTTGACCTTAATATTTTGTGGTTGTCACTGACAGATGCTGTGGAAGGTGCTGCTGTGGTATAATGTGAAATGCATCTCCCACTGTGTCCTGGAATCTGCCAGCTATTCCCAATACATCTAGCATGGTGCTTACTACAGTATGTGATAGGACAGATACAGTAAAACTGTTTCTGTTGGCTGCCAATTAATATCAACTAAAATGGTGAGAGTTTGTAACTGTTCTCTTGATTCATGTTGGCTGGCCAGTGTACTGTCTTGATGGCCCCTCTGTTATTTCTCTTAGTGGCAAATGACAGCCAGCCTTAGGGACTCACTCGCCACCAAGAAGATCAGAAACACCATGAGATATTACGGGTTAAAGGTGCTGTTTAAATCAGATCTAAAATAATATGAAGTAATAATGAGTGCTACTATGATGATGCTATTCTACTCGCAATATAACTTTGGAATTCTCACAGGGTGGCTTGGAGCAGAGAAATCTCTAGAAGTCAACAGTTACTGATTTGTTTCTTTCAGCGACAGCTTTAGTTAGCAAACAAAATGTGACACAACTCCAGCCAGTCTCGCTTCATATTGAGACTCCTACATTTGCATTTGCGCAAGGCCCTTAACAAATCTGTACTTAAGATAATACAGTTTTTGAGCAAAAGTTCTAAGTTTTTAGCAAATATAATAAGCATTAGTGAGAAAGCTGCTGTGGAGCATTACATTAGTAGCTGTGAGCCGGTAGGCACCAGTGTTGCAGCATGAGGGCTGCAATGACAGACACGCAAGTGGATCATGAGGGAGGGGAGCTGAGTGCAGCAATAAACTACACCACACGGCGGTAACCATACAGCAAGTGGCGCGATGTCACCACAATGAGGGCAAGTCTCTTGTTATGGGCGACATGACTAGGTGCCAGGTTTCAGTGAAACAAAGGCGAGCCAAAGGCATATAAATAAATCTGAGTATTCAGATAGGAGTGACTTCTTGTCACTGAAGACCAACACCACCACCAGGACGACAGATTTAAACCGGACAGCGAGATGACTGGGCACCGCCAGCAGCAGCCATGGTTTTGAGACCAGGTTACACTTGCCACCAGCTCTAAATTCATCTCGGAACTGGGTGCCACAGCCCTGCCAACTTGCTAGACATGCTTACTGCGGCTGATGCTGACTTCCGAGTGGGACTAGGTGCTGCAGCGGCAGCTGCCATCCAAATCCATCAAGAGGGCAGTGATTTGTACCGTGTGCAGTGCTGTCTTCACATGCAACCACGGTGACACTTGTGGAATAAGGGATGCCAGGGCTTCGTGCTGCCAAGGGAAGTAGCACACCACTATACATGGTGTCAATGACTGTAGCGTCTGAGAGCTGCTGGCCTACTATGGGCCTGCTGTCACCATTTCAGGGTGCCAACTGAGCATCCAGGGTGGAAGTTGCCGCCTTAATGCCAGCGCCAGCCAGGAACAAAAGACAGAGGCTTACTTGCATCTCAGAGCTGTGACTTGTCATATATTGGAGTTGAGTAAAATCATTTTTTACTGCCAACAGTGTCTACACTGTAACCTATGCCTCCCCCCCCCCCCCACCCCCTCATCTCCACTCACCACTCTAACTCATCAGGTGGTGTCAGAGTAGTGGTCACCTCTGGGAACTGTTCAGAGTGGTGTCAGAGGTGCTGACGATGACTCAGTCAGCAGCAGAGGATGTTCCAACCCTGTAGCACGACATACAAACCGGAGCCTATGGTATCATCATTTGCTATGAGAGATTATTTTGTTCTTTTGTGGTGACAAAAGGATTGGGGGTCAGGGATTAAGGGGTGTGGTAATAGTGAAGTCACTTTTGTTAAACCAGAGGAAGCAGCTGACTTATCACAGTTTAAGGGTAATTCTAGACAGGAGTAGTTACTACCTGTGTGCTGTACACGGTGCTTTTGCTCCAGTTTTGTACAGCATTCGTTCGATCAAGCCTGGACTGTGGGTGCACAGTATTTGGCTCAACCAGACCTTCATACCTGAAAATTATTGACATTGTACACCATGAGCACATCAAGTTGTCCATGAGCACTTACTTGACCAGCCTCATACCCATTGTTTGTGCTGAGGCTGGTGAACTGTCGCTTACCATCTGGCGGCATCTTCTCATGGTGCATCAGATGTCAGCTATTTGCACTACTCCAGCATACCATACCATTGCTTGTCCAACTATGAAGCACCTCTTCATGAATCATCCATGGGCAATGAAGCCATTTGGAATTTGTGTGAAATGTGTGCTGGAGACTCTTTGCGTGGGATATGTACAGGCTGAAATCCAGGTTTTTAATCAACTGCTGCCTTGGTTACTGCAGAGATCCAGAGTCATTTTAGATTTAGTGATGTACAGGAGAGATCGCACTCCTATTTCTGTTTTTAACGTGATATTTTCTGACACTTTAAGGAAGCACCACAACCATGTAGCTGTCTTTATGGATGGGTCCAACCATGGAAACGCCATTGGTTGCTCAGTTGTTTTCCCAGATCATGACCTCAAGATTCGGTTGCCTCCAGAATTCACAGTGTTTGATGTCTTGAGGGCACTGGAGTAGATGAAATGTGCCATGCCTACTAAATTCCGACTCCCTTAGTGCCCTTCAGTCTCTGGAATGCTTGTATCCACCTAGCAAAGAAGTTCGGGATGCCCAGGATGCCCTCCTTCAGCTACAATGGCTGGGAAAGGAGGTCCTATTGCTGTGTGCCAGGGCACATATGTACTGTGGGGGATGAAAGGGCACATGTAGCAGCCAAGGGGGCAGGACTTGATCCTCAGTTAGTTCAGTGTGCTATCCCCTGTGTGCTCTCATCTCACTGTTGATGTGTAGGGTCATGTGTCAATGGGAAGTTGAGTGCCTGGAAGTGACAGACAATAAGCTTCATCCAGCAAAGTCACAATGCAGCCACGGTGTACCTCCTTCTAGTCATGTTGATGGGATGAGGTCCTCCTTAGTTGTCTTTGCATAGCCCACAGCCCCATGATGCATAGCTTCTTGTTCTGGTGAGAGGACCCTCCAGTCTGTGGTGCTTGTGATGTACAGATCGCTCTGTGCCACATTTTATTAAGTTGTGTTTTATTTTCCGACCAGTGGGTAGTGGCAGGTTTCCTGACATATCTGCCATATATTTTAAGTAATGTTCAAATGAATGTGGTCAGAGTTTTAAGGTTTTGTGTTTTGTCCAACCTGTTTCTGAAAATTTTAGGGAGTTGTTTTAACGTGTCAGCAGTATGACCAGCTCACCCATATTTTTTGTATGTTGCCCTGTGCCTTTCTTTTAGCTCTTCTGTGGTTTTACTTCCGTTTTCCTCCCAGGTAACCTACTTTCACCCTTTTTCTGTTGTCTTAAACTGCGTGAGTGAGTGAGTGAATGAATGTGATATTCTCAGGGGTACAACAGTTAGCAGATAGTAGTGGGAGGCTGAGAGAGGTCCCAAAGGAGCACAGGAAGTTGCTCAGGGCATGTGCACAATTAAAGGAGTGGATGTAGGGAGTGATCAAATTGGTACATACAAGTCTAGGAGGGTGAAGAGTGTGTGGATAGACGCTGGGGGTAAAATACTAAAGGCAATCTTCAGGACAGCAAAAGCAAATGACATAAGCAAATTGAACAAAACAGCAGAGGCTGCATGAGGTTAGTGGAGGTGAAAAAAGTAGCTTTGGAGTGGCATTCTATGCAGAGGGTGATCTTGGAGAGCAGCATGTTAAACAGCTCATGCATGCTTCAACAGCTTACCAAGGAAGTTGTGGATACCGATAGCTAGCAAGCATGCAGTGCTGAGGTGTTACATGGTGCACACTTATCTGGTCAAGTTAGCAACAGTTGGAAAATGTGTGTAAGATGGAGAGGAAGAGGCACTTCTATTGGTGGAAGATGGGGTTGACACATGGTGATGACTGAGGGTGAACTTCAACACTGTCAGAGTGGGGTAGTCACCGTATATCTGACTTGTCCAATTTTGGCAGGTGGCAGCACATGCATCATGTAGTTGTTCAGGGGTAAAACAGAGGGGACGTCTTTGCAAGAAAGAGGTGATTGAACCAGAACCATATTTTCAAGAAATAGGTTTAAATTGGATATACTCAGTATACAGCTACATAGTAGTGCTTGCTAGTTTCTGTGACGAAGAGGAACTCGTGGGAACAAGACATTTAGAATTGCAAGGTAGTGGACTGTTAATAGGATTATGTGTGATATTATGTATCCATGTTTCATTTATCAGCTACTATGATGGGAGTTACACTGTTGAATGTGACACAGCTGTAGCTTTGTTAGCTGATGGACCTGTAGAGATGTTATCGAAACAAAAACTTTCCTTTTTTAACAACACTTGAAACTGAGCCTGGACTATTCATTAAGTCGGATGATAGCAGCACAGAAGGGGTGGATCACTACAGAGCTGCTCTTGCAGCATGTGGAACAGTATTGGGATGGTAGATGTCAGGTAATTGTGTCCTAGTGTCTCAATTCTTAGCACTATGGTAGTTGTGATTTTGCTCTGCATAGCTCTGATGTATATGGAATGACGAGCCATATGAAAACTTGACCCAGGGGTAATTCAAGTTCCCATAAACTGGATCCCCCTGAGTGAAGGATGAAAGATTTACAAATTCTCAAGTTAATATAGTGATTGTGTATTACAGATTAAGCTTAAAGGTAATTACAGAAGATAACTGGGCTGGAGCAAGACTTGGGGGACTGGGTCTTCTCCATGGGA